>NW_027331759.1:0-92711 GCF_033568475.1 Henckelia pumila
GATGCATGCCTTGCCTTTTGAGCCATTACCTGCCTGTAGTTTCTGCTACTTCACCTTTGGGTGGAGGAATTGTTTCGAGGAATTTTTTTAGGAATTGTGGATTGAGTTTTGAAGGAAATTTGATCGAGTTCGACTGTATTGTACTTGGTTTGTCTGACTTTGACTGCATAGTTGGCATAAATGTTTTGACTAAGTACAGGGCTACAGTATATTGTTTTCAGAAGATAGTCCGTTTCAGACCAGAGATGTCAAACGAGTGGAGATTTTTTGGTAAGGGTTCTCGTTCTAGAATTCCTTTGAATTCTGTATTGTCTATGACTAGATTGTTGCAGAAAGGAGCCGAGGGATTTTTTATTTATGCGGTCGATGTTTTGAAGTCTAGTCCTGAGTTGATTGATATACCAGTGGTTAGAGATTTTCCTGATGTGTTCTCGGATGAGATTCCGGGATTACCGCCTATTCGTGAGATTGAATTTGGCATCGAATTGACGTCAGGTACTCAGCCGATTTCTAAAGCTCCGTATAGAATGGCTCTGATTGAATTGAAGGAATTGAATGAGCAGTTGGAAGAATTGATTGCCAAGGGATACATTCGACCTAGTGTATCGCCTTGGGGTGCTCCTGTTCTGTTTTTTAGAAAGAAAGATGCTCTATGCGTCTCTGCATTGAGTACCGCCAATTGAACCAGGCGACGGTTAAGAACAGGTATCCTTTACCTCGTATAAATGATATTTTTGACCAATTGCAGGGTTCGTGAATCTATTCAAAGATAGATTTGAGGTCTGGTATCATCAACCGAGAGTTCGTGAAGAGGATGTTCCTAAGACTACGTTTCGAATGAGGTATGGCCACTTTGAATTTCTTGTCATGCCGTTCGGTTTGACTAACGCCCCAGCAGTCTTTATGGGGCTGATGAACCGAATCTTTTTAGCATTTTCTAGATGAGTTTGTTATTATTTTCATTGATGATATCCTGATCTATTCTAAGAGCCGTTCTGATCCATTTAGAGCATCTGAGGATTGTTTGCAGATTTTGAGAACCGAACAGTTTGTTTGCCAAACTGTCGAAATGCGAGTTTTGGTTAGACCGAGTCGTTTTTCTTGGTCACATTATCTCGGGAGATGGGATTTCTGTCGATCCCAGCAAGATCGAGGCAGTTATGAACTGGCGTAGGCCGACTTCTGTGCCTGAGATTCGAAGTTTTATGGGTTTAGCTGGTTACTATCGCAGATTTATCCAGGGTTTCTCTTCTATTGCGAAGCAGATTACCCAGCTGACTCAGAAGAACGCGCCTTTTGCTTGGACTGAATAGTGTGAGACCAGTTTCATTGAGTTGAAGAAGAGATTGACTAGTGCTCCGATACTTTCTATTCCATCAGGTTCTGGAGGTTTTACGGTGTATTGCGATGCTTCTCATTCTGGTCTTGGATGTATTCTTATGCAGAGGAGGCACATAGCGTATGCGTCGAGGCAATTGAAACCGCACGAGACTCGCTATCCAGTTCACGATCTTGAACTCGCTGCTATTGTTTTTGCCTTGAAGATCTGACGTCACTATTTGTACGGTGAGTCTTTTGAGATCTTTTCGGATCATAAGAGTCTTAAGTACTTATTTTCACTGTCTGAGTTGAATATGATACAGAGGAGATGACTAGATTTATTGAAGGACTTTGACTGCGAGATTAAGTATTACCCGGGGAAGTCGAATGCAGTTGCCGATGCTTTGAGTCGCAAGCTTTGTTTCTTTATCTCTTTCGACCATCGGTGTGTCTCGTTTGATTGACGACTGTTGCAATTTTGGATTGGAGTTTGAATCAGATAGGAGTCCTATCAGAGTTTGTGCTATCCAGGCCGAGCCAGAGTTGTTTGTGTCGATCAGAGAAGCACAGAAATCCGATGAGAGTATTCAGAATTCGATAGAGAAAGTGAGATCTGGACACCAGTCTGAGTTTCAGGTCAGGGATGATGTTTTATTTGTGAATAATCATATTTTCGTGCTTGATATTTTTGAGATAAGACAGAGTATTCTGAGAGAGGCACATTGCAGTCGGTTCAGTGTTCATCCAGGAGGCCGAAAGATGTATAACGACCTGAAGAGTCAGTTTTGGTGGAAGAAGAAGAAGAGTGATGTTGCGAGGTTTGTATCACGTTTTCTGAACTGTCAGCAGGTGAAAGCCGAGAGAAAGAGGCCGGGAGGTCTTCTGCACAGTTTATCTATTCCGGAATGGAAGTGGGATCATATCTCGATGGATTTCGTCAAGAAACTACCCCGTTCTATTCGAGGATGCGATGCCATTTGGGTAGTGATTGACCGTTTGACAAAGTCTGCTTGTTTTATTCCGTATCGGATGACATATCGTCACGATCAGATGGCCGAGTTGTATGTTAGAGAGATTGTCAGATTGCACGGTGTGCCGAGATCGATTGTTTTAGACCGAGATCCTCGGTTTACCTCTTACTTCTGGCACAGCCTACAAGAGGCTCTTGGTACTAGGTTGCACTTGAGTACAGCATACCATCCTCAGACCGACGGTCAATCAGAACGGACGATTCAGACTCTGGAGTATATGCTACGAGCAGTAGTGCTTGATTTTGGCACTAGTTGGCAGGATTCGTTGCCTCTTGTGGAGTTTTCGTACAACAACATCTTTCAGACGAGTATAGGTATGGCACCATTCGAAGCATTGTACGGAAGGAAGTGCAGATCTCCTCTGTACTGGGATGAGATGTCTGAGTCCCCAGACTTGGGACCAAATATGATTCGTGATATGGCTGAGCATGTGAAGATTATTCGATTGAGAATGAAGACTGCTCAGGACCGACAAGCGAAGTATGCGAATATCCGTCGCAGACCTCTATCTTTTGATCAGGGAGACCGTGTATTCTTAAAGATTTCTCCGCTTAGAGGTACTGTTAGATTTGGGAAGAGAGGGAAGTTGTCATCGAAATTCATCGGTCCGTATGAGATTTTACAGAAGATAGGTGATATAGCCTACAAATTAGCACTTCCTCCTTCTTTATCTGGAATTCACGACGTATTTCACGTCTCGATGTTGAGGAAATATCACCCCGATCCTTCACATGTTCTTCAACCTGACAAAGCCGAACTTGATGAAACTCTGAGTTATTTCGAGAGACCAATTCAGATCCTTGACAGAAAGGAGAAACAGCTCAGAACCAAATAGATCCCTTTGGTGAAAGTTCAGTGGAGTTGTCACGGAGTCGAAGAAGCGACATGGGAGACAGAATCTGACATGAGACAGAGATTCTCTGATTTATTCATCTTATGTGAGTTCTTAATTCTGTTCTTGAATTCTTAATTATCTTCTTGTGAGTTGATATTGATGATTTCGAGGACGAAATCTTTTCTTAGAGGGGGAGAATTGTAACGCCCCGTTTTTATCTTAATTGATGTTATTTGAGATATTAAGTGATTTCAGAATTTGAGAGCCGACTTTTATTAATCAGGGACCTTTTTTGCAATTTTCAGAAATTTCAGGGACTAAAACGCAAAATTGAGTTTTGTTATATATTTGGACTTTGACTAAGTCCTTGCATCACTCCATCATCCCCTCCACAACGTTCCTTCACCATTTTAGGCGATCAAAAAGCTTCCAAGCTTTTGTGATTTCGATTCTAGCTCAATCCGTCCGATAGAATTGAATTCTGACTTGATATCTACGATCACAGCTTCGAGTGCTCCGTTTGGATGTAAGTTTATCTCAATTCTGAGAGGTTTGAATTTTTGGATGTTGTTAGAATTAATTTATATTCGGAGAGGATGATTATTAGATAGCGGTGACAGTATATCTAAGACGGTTCGAAGATCTAACGACGATCAGATTTGATATGAATTTTCTTATTATTTTCGAAAATCTGATTTTTGAGATGTGTTGGTATTGTGTTGGTTATGATGTTTGAGGTTTGGAATGATTATATTGAATTGATATCCTGCTGTCTGTGTTTCCGGTTTGATTAGTTTACAACCGTTATGCCGTCAGTTTGAGTTTTGGATATCGTTTCGATGTTTTGATTGTATCGAGTTTGATTGAGTTTTTGATGTCGATATTAATCTATGACTTCTTCTGATAGATTGATTGGGAGTCCTTGGAGTTGTTAGAGTTGCATCTTTTGTCAGTTTGGAAGAGTTGAGCCGGTATATTATCGATGTCTTTCTATATCGATTGATGAACTTGAGTTGATATTGAATTGAGGATTTATTGTTTTACAGGTTGAAGAGTGTGAAGCAACGAGAAGAGGTATAAGACGAATTTGGAATGAAATAGGACGATTAACTTGAATCCGGATTGATTCGAGTGTCCTAGAAGAAATCACATATTGCATGTTTATATGCTTATTAAACTTATGATTGAATTGATATTTGAATGCATGAGATTTCATATGCATTCATATTGAACCGATTGATTATTCATTTTGAATTAGACGATCTGGAGATTATAGTTGAGTGGCCTTGGTAGGCGATTTACTACAAGTGTCGATTAACTCATTATAATGCCATAGAGTCTAGAGGATTAAAATATACCTCATCTACCTCGAAAGGGGAGTTTGGTGTGATTGTTGGATATTTTAACCTCGGGATCCCAAACCGAAGAAAGAAATAAGAATTCTTTTTTGATTATCTGAGTCTGATAATCCAAAAGTTTTAAAGTCATGCATATCATTTTAACTCCGCAATTGAATGAATTATTTGAGGTATATGTGGAATTGGATTATATATCATGTTTTGATATATTATGTGATATTGTATGCTAGTCTCTTTTACTAGGAATATTATTCTCACCGGATTATCCGGCTGTTGTCTTTGTTTGTATGTGTACTTGGCAACAGGTGGGGCAGGACCGAGTCAGAGGCAGCATGGCTAAATGGTTGAGAGGATAGAGTGAGGCTTGGATGTTAGGAGTCATTTATGTATTCGAACTCCTTTTTGTTTTTGAATAAGTCCGAATTAGATGGATTTTATGCATGTTATATTTGGAGGATTGTATAACTCTAGACCTTATCCTTTTGTATCTTGTCGAATGGAATATTATGTTGTTGTGGTATGGTTTGAATTGAGTTTGAATTGGAGAAGAAAACCAAATTTTTCTGGTACAGAGCATCTCGCTTGATCGGTTGAATCTTACCGATCGAGCGAGCACCCCTGTACCGAGGCAGAGGATAGGACATTTTGTGTCCGCTCGATCGGTAAGATTTTACCGATCGAGCGGAGGCCCTTCTTTTTGGGCAGTGGCTTTAGAATTTTTGGCCGCTCGATCGGTAAGATCTTATCGATCTAGCGAGCACCCCTTTTAAAATAAAAAATAATAAAAATTTATGTCTTAATCCTTATTGTTTAATTGAGTTGATCAATTGCTTTACCCTAAGATTATGATTAGAATCGAGGCCTCACATTGATTCTCCTGGTTTCATCTTGATGTTGTCAAATTTTTGAGTGGCGACAGATAGTTTGTTTTCTTTCATCTGTTCATATCCTTCACAGAGTTGAATCAGTTTCTCCCAAATCTCCTTTCCAGTTTTGCATGTCTTGATTTTGCTAAAGGTGTTCTTGTCAAGCATTTTGTACAAGATATCTGTAGCCACATTATCAAGATTTGCCTTTTTTTTTTATCTTCAGCAGTCCATTCAATTCTGGGTTTCTCAATGTACTGTGGACCACCTCCAGAAAGAGCTATAGCTGTATTGACCTTGGTGATTGCAAGAGGTCCATCAGTGATGACAAACCACATGTCATCGTCTAGTGCTGATAGGTGTGCTTGCATTCGAATCTTCCAGTCATCAAAATCCTCCTTTGAGAACATGGGAATTTTGCTGAATGAAGTCATTTTTGGTTTAGTGCTTTGAAAATAAGATAATAACCTCTCTGATACCACTTGATAGGATCGGTTGAAAGTCTAGAGGAGGGGGGGTGAATATACTTTGAAACAGTTTTACGAGAATATATTGAACTTGATCAGTTTAAAGAACGAGTTCGAGGATTATCTTAGTGTCGAATGCAGTTTGGCAAACGAAATATGTTCGAAATCTTTTAGCACAAAGATTTATCCTTTAATGATCTGTATACTGCTTTGAGTGTTTGTTCTTTCGAGCTCCTTGATCAATTCTTGAGCGTAATAAGCTTTTTGTGTTCTTGCAAAAATGGCAGAGTTTTTGGAACGTCCGTGTGTTCTGTTGTTGATCAAGATCTCTATTTATACTCTTTGGATTACCAACGGTCATAAATTCGAATTGTCCTTTCGATAAGATTTTGAATTATTCCCGTTGGAATTGTAACTATCATCAACGAGTTCTGGAGCCGACATTCCCTTAGGATCGCGACACTACCTTCTGCAGAGATGTCAGAGTACGGATGATCTTATCCGAAAATAGCACGGTAGTTAAACTGTTGTGGACACCTGAAGTAATCATTTTAGCGAGGTCAACTGCTTTGTATCCCTGAAGCAATCAGTTTGGCAATGATAAACTGATGGATTCAGTTTGACGAGGTCAACTTCTTTGTGTCCCTTTTAGCGCGGTCGTTGATGGTTCAGTTTAGTGATTCATTTTGGCAACGTAAACTGTATATGTCGGTCATAGAGACGTCACCATTTCCTGAATATCAGTTTAGTCCTTTTTTGTGGTTGCTCAAGTAGTTTGGCTTTCTTTTGTAAATACCAAAACTAAATTTCCCAACATCCACTCTTTATAAATCAAACAATTTTAATAGTAATTGTGATGGATTTCGTACACAACCAACTTTACATAGAATTGTATCTCATCAATTAAGGATCATATTGTCCTGAGGTTTGGTTTACAATATTTTTGTAATAGATCAGTCGAGGAGCTATAAACACATTTTAAAAGAATCGGTCAAGGATTGCATTTTTTAGTCGAGGTGCTATGAGTTTCAGTTAGGCAGTTTGACAAGTCCTAACTGAAAGAGTTGTATAAATCAAATTCTTCTAGTGAATTTCCTTCCGACAGTGAAAGAAAGGATGACGTAGGAGCAGTTGAGTCTCCGAATATTCAGAAACATATCTAGTTTTTTTTCTCTTTTTTAAATTTTTATTTCTTGTATTTAAAAACTAATTAAATGAAATAGGATCGAAAAAAATTGATATACATTTTTTGTTTAAATTTTCAATTTTTAAATTTATTTATTTGTTACCCTATCCGGATCCACTACTAATCACTTTATAAATATATAATTAACTTAATTAATTAAAAAATTAATATATAAATAGCGAAATATAACTGAAAGCTTAAAAATTAAATATACAAACCAATATAAAATAACAATAAAATACATAAATATCCTTAAATTAAAACCAGCAATAACATCTGCTTCAAGGCCCTGATGTTGTGAAAATTACTCGCAAGCGTACGAGTGTCAAGTTTTAATATAGTGATAAAATCAAGTATCGATCCCACAGGGAGTAAAATGAGAATATTTAGTGCTTGTAATTAAAATATTCTAAACTTTATCTAGAAAATTAAATAAATAGTTTTGCTTTTAAACTTAAATAAATTCAGAAAATTTTAGCAAAGCTCGCACACAACTTCAGAAAAATATCAATGAGATAAAATGGTCTAGAGGTTTTGATTTCACCTGGTTTCAACAACAACTACTCCTAATTAAATTATTTTCACGAATTCCATTCAATTAATAGCCAAGAACACATAATTATATTATTTCCCTCTCCCGAGCAACAAATAATGTTTATCAACTAAGATTCAATTTCAATATCCCTATTAAAAAATCTAGTCTTAGTGATATGTGTAAAACGATGTTCTTCCTAAAGCTCTGTTAACGTTATACACTCTCTCGAGCTATATAAACAATTAACGGTGTAATTTCTAATGATCCTATTCAAAATCCCCTCTCCCGAGCAATGATTCAAATAAGTATAACAATTCAATTAGTGATCAAGTAATTGAATAAACAATCAAAGCTAGAAAAACAATTAATTTAGGAGAATTCAATCCAATAAAATTAACAATTCGTAAAAGTGTCTCAACCAGACTACATCAAACCCCTAGACTATGAAAATTTAGTTCATGATCAAAAATAGATAAGCACCAGTCATATTCAAAAGTCTAGACATCAATTCAATGATAACAAATTCAAAAGAAAGAAAACAAATCCGAATATTCGACGCCGTGTCCGGTCGAAGATCTTCTCATTTCTTCTTCAAATTCTTCACGTTGATGCACATATTTTTCCTCTCCAATTGTCACGATCAAGCTCTCTCAATTTGTGTTGTGTTGTCAGGCGGCTCTCTTCCCCTTTTGTGTCTTTAAAATCTCTTTTATATGTCCTCAAAGCCCGTCAAATAAAGCCCGACAAATCGAGAGTTTTAAAGTTGCAAAAATCTGCCAATTTCTCGCACAGAGCGGCGCGGGCGCGCAGTAGAGTGGCAAGGGCGCGCCTGAGCCTCGAATTTGGCTTCCCTTTTTCACGTCCAGGAGGCGCGGGCGCGCCCTCCTCTTGCATGTGCTGTTCTGCAGCGCGCGATAATTTTCAAAAAATCATATCTCCCAAAATAACCGTCGGATTGAGCTCAAATTTTGACAGAAACTTCAAAACATCCTAAACTTTATTATAAACAATGGAGATTGTATTTGGATGTCTCAATAATTCCCAGTAATTTTCTAAAGTTGCTGCTCCATAATTCATTCATCCGCTTCTGCTACTTTTGCTCCAATCCTTGCATCTCATAAAAACAACAACTAACGCGCATAAAATCTACTCCATACATAACAAAATCCAAGTCAAATCATATATAAATTAAGTGCATAAATTGCACTTATCAAATTCCCCCAAACTTAGACTTTTGTTCGTCCCGAGCAAAACAATAATGAACAATATAGTTAGCCTCCGAATTTTTACATTACAAGATTAAATACACATGTAGGCAAATTTTCTCAAGAGTTCTCGTGTGTGTTTGATTTGCCAATCTCATCTGCCCACCCAACTTTTGATAAAATCATGCAATCCGTAAGCTTCACAGATTCATTAATCCCGCCCTCAAGTTTCAAGACACTCTCCACCAAGTTCAACTTCTAATTGCACAGATCAACAGGACTTTTTCGGTTAACATTAGGCTCAAGTATAATCAACAGGACTTTTTCGATTAACATTAGGCTCAAGTATAATCAACAGGAGATAAGCAATCATATGTATATCAATGTAAACAAGGACTCAGGATTCAAAGCAAAGGGAATTAAATATTTTCAATTTGTGCAGGATTATGAGTAGCTAAAATTTTTTATTTGCATTTCCAGACATTAGTCTTGGCTTTCTTCTACTCCATACATCTCTATCTCTTTATGCCTTGTATTTGGACTAGAATTTCAATCCATTTTTTTTCTTCTTTTCAAGGCCTCCCCTCACCTTACTTTCTGCGCCTTTACTTTTCGTTGAACTTTTTTAGCTACTCAATTTGTTTTGGATTTTTTTTCATGAATATAGAATGGCTAAAAAAACTCAATAGATTCGAAAAAAAAACGCCTAAATCACTTCCGTGTTCATAAAAATCTATCTCAGTTTCAAGCAAAAATCACAAGAGTTAAGAATCAATTCCTCTAATCCACATCACAAATCCACATAATTTTTCTCTAATTGCTAGGATTATCGAAAATCATGGCATTCGTGCATGTAAGTAAGAACTCAAGATTAAATATCGCTAACATGAACTTTTCAACACAAAAAATTATTTTCATCATAGGCCAACACAAGTACACATCATTTATTCAACTCAAACTAACTCACGAAAATTTTCAATTTTCACACAGACCCCCAAACTTAAATTGCGCATTGTCCTCAATGTACAATAGTAAATCAAAACAAGGACACATACCTTGGGCACCGAGCGTCAGTACTCGGCACCATCTTAATCACTCAAAACTCTTCATCAGGGTTGGCTCCTAAACTTTTTCACCTACACAATTCAAAATTATTATTGATGTCTAGTTTTCTCATGATAAAAATAAAAACAAAAACAACTAAAAGAAAATAAAAAACACATAAAAAACTAGCTTGGGTTGCCTCCCAAGAAGCGCTTAGTTTATAGTCCATAGCCCGACTGTATTCCAATTCTAGCCCGGTTCCGCTTTGTTGAGGGTCTTCCCTTTCGCTTTCACCCTCCAAATATATTCAACAACCTTTTTAAACGTTGCTTTCTTCTTCGTTTTCTTCTTCTTCTTTGGCACCTTCGGATCATTCTTCTTTGAATCTACCTCATGAACAAGTTTGGGATGGTCATCCAGCTTCACAACTCTCTCAATCATGAATAATTTCTCGATGGGTGGATTACTGGATTTCTTGAATATGTTAAAAATAACTCTTTCTCCGTCCACACCCATCGATAAATCACCACTCTTCACCTCAATCTTGGCATCAGCAGTGGCCAAGAATGGTCTCCCCAATATCAGTGGCATATTTGCATCCTCCTCCATATCTAGAACAACAAAATCCGTGGGAAAAATAAATTTATCTATTTTTACCAGAACTTCTTCAATGATTCCAAGCGGATATGTAATAGATCTATCAGCCAACTGCAAAGTGATCATTGTGGGCTTCACCTCACCAAGTCCTAAGCTCCTGAAAATAGACAAAGACATTAAATTAATGCTAGCTCCTAAATCGCAAAGTGCATTATTAAAATAAGAAGAACCAATTTTGCAAGAAATAGTAAAACTCCTTGGATCCTTAAGCTTTTGTGGCATCTTTTTTTGTAGCATCGCACTGCATTCTTTTGTTAGATTTACCACCTCGTTCTCTAGCAGTCTTCTTTTCTTGGACATCACCTCTTTGATGAATTTTGCATAGTTGGGCATTTGTTCCAAAGCATCAGCAAAGGGGATGTTGATGTGAATTTTCTTGAAAATCTCCAAGAATTTGGAGAACTGCTCATCTAAAGCTTTCTTCTTGAACCTCTGCGTGTATGGGAGTTGAGGCTTATACATCGGTTTCTCTTCAAGTTCAGGCTTCTTCTCTTCGACCGCTTCCTCAATTTTCTTCTCTTCAACAGCAAGTTCTTGGACTCCAACTTCTTTTCAACTCCTCAACTCTATGGCCTTACACTGTTCTACGGGATTCACCTCTGTGTTGCTCGGAAACTGGCCTCTGTTGTTATCCTTCAAGACATTCGCCAACTGCCCTATGCTAGTCTCCATGGATTGAAGTACAACACCCATGTTGGCCATGTGCGTCTCCAAGCTGTCAAGGCGAGACTCAGTTCTCGCCATCCTCTTACCTGATTCCTGCACAAAGTTACTAACAACATCCTCCAAAGACTGCTTACCCTCATCCTTGTTTCCATTGAACCCCGGAGGATTCAACACATTTTTATTGTTAGCATACAAAAAATTTTCATGATTACGCAAGCTAGGATGATAAGTATTTGGGACAGGGTTACCTCGATAGCCTCCATAACTTCTCTGATTTATGTACTGAGCTGGTTCATGATAGTGAGATTCATCCACTGCACCCGAAACACCTGCTGGTTCTGTAACACTCACTTTATTCAATGCAGCTACCAGTGTAGTCAGTGCAGATAATTGAGCAGTGATGGATGTGAGAGGATCCACTACATACACTCTAGCTGGTTTCTTTACTCCCATACGCTCAGATGGCCATTGAAAACTGTTGATCGTCATCTTTTTCAGCATATCATAGGCCTATACATGGTCCTTTGCAAAAATAGTTCCTCCAGCCGCAGAATCCACATTCATCCTCGGCGCATTCAGACCGTTGTAAAACCACTCGATCTGTTCCCAATCTGCAAAATTGTGGTTAGGACAACGTATTAATAATTATTTATACCTTTCCCATGCCTCGTAGAGCTGTTCAGAATCCATCTGCCTGAATGTGCTGATCTCGATCTTGAGTTGGGTGGTTTTGGTAGGTGGAAAATATTTTGCAAGAAATTTTTCTGTCATCCCCTCCCAAGTAGTGATGCTTCCAAGCGGCAGTGATTGCAACCAACTTCTGGCTTGATCCCTGAGATAAAACGGAAACAAGCGTAAGCGTATAATATCCTCAGACACACCATTAATTTTTACCGTATCGGTTATCTCCAAAAAAATGCGTAGATGTAGGTGAGGATCAGCAGTGGCGCTCCCATTAAATTGGTTCTGTTGAACCATATTGATCAAGGCCGGCTTTAGCTCAAAATTGTTTGCATTGATGGTTCCTCGAGCGATTCCAGAATAGTGAGCCTGGATCGTCGGCCGGAAGTGATCTCTGATTGGCACCAGGGGAGCTTGATTGACGTTCTCTTCAGCCATTCTCTCAATTTCTTCTCTTCTAATTCTTCTTAAAGCACGTGCAGTGCGCTCGATCTCCGGATCAAACAGTAAAGAATTCGCACTTTGAGATCGTCGCATAGACTGACAATTAAAATTAAGAAGAAATCAATTAATAACTTAAAATAAAATATAAAAAACTCTAAATTAAAATCTAGACTAATTGGTAACAAGACTAAAAAATAATCAAAATTTACTCCCCGGCAACGGCGCCAAAAACTTGTTGTGAAAATTACTCGCAAGCGTACGAGTGTCAAGTTTTAATATAGTGATAAAATCAAGTATCGATCCCACAGAGAGTAAAATGAGAATATTTAGTGCTTGTAATTAAAATAGTCTAAACTTTATCTAAAAAATTAAATAAATAGTTTTGCTTTTAAACTTAAATAAATTCAGAAAATTTTAGCAAAGCTCACACACAACTTCAGAAAAATATCAATGAGATAAAATGGTCTAGAGGTTTTGATTTCACCTCGTTTCAACAACAACTACTCCTAATTAAATTATTTTCACGAATTTCATTCAATTAATAGCCAAGAACACTTAATTATATTATTTTTCTCTCCCGAGCAACAAATAATGTTTATCAACTAAGATTCAATTTCAATATCCCTATTAAAAATCTAGTCTTAGTGATATGTGTAAAACGATGTTCTTCCTAAAGATCCGTTAACGTTATACACTCTCCCGAGCTATATAAATAATTAACGGTGTAATTTCTAATGATCCTATTCAAAATCCCCTCTCCCGAGCAATGATTAAAATAAGTATAACAATTCAATTAGTGATCAAGTAATTGAATAAACAATCAAATCTAGAAAAACAATTAATTTAGGAGAATTCAATCCAATAAAATTAACAATTCGTAAAAGTGTCTCAACCAGACTACATCAAACCCCTAGACTATGAAAATTTAGTTCATGATCAAAAATAGATAAACACCAGTCATATTCAAAAGTCTAGACATCAATTCAATGATAACAAATTCGAAAGGAAGAAAACAAATCCGAATATTCGACGCCGTGTCCGGTCGACGATCTTCTCCTTTCTTCTTCAAATTCTTCACGTTGATGCACAGATTTTTCCTCTCCAATTTTCACGATCAAGCTCTCTCAATTTGTGTTGTGTTGTCAGGCGGCTCTCTTCCCCTTTTGTGTCTTTGAAATCTCTTTTATATGTCCTCGAAGCCCGTCAAAGAAAGCCCGACAAATCGAGAGTTTTAAAGTTGCAAAAATCTGCAATTTCTCGCACAGAGCGGCGCGGGCGCGCAGTAGAGTGGCGAGGGCACGTCTGAGCCTCGAATTTGGCTTCCCTTTTTCACATCCAGGAGGCGCGGGCGCGCCCTTCTCTCACATGTGTTGTTCTGCAGCGCGCGACAATTTGCAAAAAATCATATCTCCCAAAATAACCGTCGGAGTGAGCTGAAATTTGACAGCAACTTCAAAACATCCTAAAATTTATTATGAACGGTGGAGATCGGATTTGGATGTTTCAATAATTCCCAGTAAGTTTCTGAAGTTGCTGCTCCATAATTCATTCATCCGCTTCTTCTCGCTACTTTTGCTCCAATCCTTGCATCTCATAAAAACAACAACTAACGCGCATAAAATCCACTCCATACATAACAAAATCCAAGTCAAATCATATATAAATTAAGTGCATGAATTGCACTTATCACCTGATAACCGACTGAACACTGATCAACCTCTTGAACAACTTGCAAGTTGCACCGTCGAATGTGTTGTTCATGATAAAAGCAAAAACGTGAGTGAAATCACAAAGTACGTAAGGTATGAGTACACAGTTTTATATGCAATGCATGAAGCATGACTCCTTTGGTAAACAGTTATCAAACATTGGAACTCATGCTTAGAGTGTAGGCGCTCCCAGTTAGGGCTATAAACGAGCTGAACCGAGCCGAACTATAGCAAAATTTTAGTGTTCGAGTTCGAGCTCGAGTTCTAATTGAGATATTCGAAGTTCGGCTCAATGCTCGAAATTTTTTTATTTTCGGCTCGAGTTCGATTCGATAGAGAGTTCGAGTTCGAGTTCGAGTTCGAGTTCAAGTTCGAGTTCGGTTCGAATATATTATATAATATTATCTATATATAATATAATATATATAATATTATTTATAATATATATATATATAATATTTTATATAATACATATTATATAAAATATTATATATATATTATATAAAGGTTCTCGAGCCGGCTCGCGAACGTTCGAACAGAATATTTTAGGCTCGAGTTCAGCTCGTATAATAGTTCGAGTTCGGCTCTAGTTCGACTAGAGTTCGAAAAATTCAAATCCGAATCGAATATTTTTTCGAGCCGGCTCGAAAAGTTTGCGAGCCGGCTCGGCTCGTTTGCAGCCCTACTCCCAGTATGAGTCAGTGGGTGCCGCACATACTGCCTGTGATATTGAATTAACATTGTCATGGGTAACCGCACATGCTTCTCTACAGAGTTACTAGGTGTCACACGATTATAAGAAACAAAGGTTGAGTGACCTTACTCAACTGGATATCTCAAGTCATATCGGGTTCAACGTGATGCGCACATGTTCATACATAACATGACATGATAGACATGAATCATATGACATATAATAATGCAAAGGATAATGATGCAACACATAAACATGCACACTCAGCTGAATATATTTATATCAGTTAGTGCTTACATACCTCAAAACAACTGGTTTAGAAGCACAGTGTCACGAACCAACACCTTCATACGCATTCCAAAAATCTATAAATGTGGAGTGTTAGAGGCTGCATAAATTCTCAAACTTTCTAGATGATTCATAATCTAAACTTATATAGAGTTCTCTAGAATTCACTTATATATATATAGGACTTGTATATAATTATGTAGATGGAAACATCAAGGATTGCATAGATGTAAGAATTCTGGAGAGTTAATATCTACCCTCGGAGTAAATAGATCATAGTCATTCATGGTAGGAAGTCACTACTATAAAATGATGGATTTCTCATTTGTAAATCACAAAGTTGAAAGTAATACAAAACATTCCCAAAGATCTCTTGTATTCTCACTTAAACATTTGCGCACACACTTGCGTTACAAATGATACTTTTCTAGTACTCGGAAAGGGGCGAAGTTAAGGAGCAAAAGACGACGTGAACTTAGAAGAGCTAAATCTGTGACAACAGAGTCTAAAGTCACAACCTAAAGATAAGTGAATATCATATCACAATTTTTTTTTTGACTAAAAGCATTTGCTAATCCAATAGCTACTATCAATAACTATTAGGAATTGAGTATTATTCTTTCATGTGTTGTTAGTCACAGAAGTCGAAATTCCTACAACTTGAGCACATTTTCTCTATGACCTCGATAGTATGGGTGGGTTTGGAAAGGAGCCGTCCCGTAAACCCTCTACCCAATTTCCATCCCGATAAGAATCGAGAACCTATTTTTTCTCTCGATCTCGGACCCGACACATGTTAGGATCGGAAAATTAGGGAAATTCCCTTGGATAGGGAGAGAAAATCCCGATAATTTTTTTCATTTCAAAATTTTGTCCAAAAATATTGTTTTATTGTTTTTTTAAAAAAATAATATTTAGAAATTTATATGTATAATAAAAAAAAGAAATATTCAAATTATAAATATGTAATATTAAAATATTGTTGATAATGTTTCAAGATATTTTCATAAAACTAAAAAACGGTTACTATTATTTAAAATTCGAGATCCCCTAGGATAGGAAGAGAAAGTCCCGATATTTTTTTTTTCATTTCTAATATTTTGTACAAAATTTTGTTTTATTGTTTTTTTAAAAAAAATACTATTTAGTAATTTATATGTCTAAGGAAAAAATAAATATTCAATATAAACACATAATATTAAAATATTATTGATAATATTTCAAACTAAAAAAATTGTTACTATTTGTTTAAAAAAAATATTTATAAACTTATATATTATAATAAGAACAAAACTTTCTATAAACATACAAGTGCATAACAAGATTATTGTTAGAGGTGTCAAAATGGGTCAGCCGGTGGGGAGGGGGGGCGGCCCATAACTCGTCGCAACCCAGCATTAGGCGGGCCGGCTGGCCGTCTCACCTTTTAGGCAGGTTGAGAAAACATAAACGCAACCCACCTATTTTATGTGGCGGCACGGGCCAACTCGACGGGCTTACGTGTAAATTGACGGATTTTTGCGGGTCAACCCGCAACCCACCACTAGGCGGGGCTGGGTGGGACGGCCCATATTTTAGGCAGGTTGAAAAATTGCCAACCCAACCCAACAATTTTGTATGGCGGGCCGGGGCAATCTTGTGGCAAATGCCGGTGGTTTGCCCAAAGAGAAGTTGCGCCCTCACATATACACACACACACACACACACGTATATATACACGATTTTGTTCCCCTGCACCCTGGGAACCGTGGGCACCAGCTGACTTGTAGCGCCCAGTTGGCACCCATGTCATTTACCATTTTACATTTAAAAAATTTTGTTTAAAAAAATTTAAAAATAAATGAATAACGACATGGGTGCCAGTAGGGCGACCACGTCAGCTGACGCTCACGATTCTCCACACACTAAGGTGTTTATATGTATATATGGGATATTAGAAATTAACTATATAATTCACTTCAATTTTGAAATTGTTTATGTGCAAACCATTTGTTTTTTTCTCACGTCTTCCCATAAAATACATGACAGTAGTTACTTATATTTGGATGTCCCTGAGTTTCAAGAATTCAATTACTCCGTAACATTGAATTTGAATCCAAATATTCACATTTAGGGTTAAAAAAAACAGATTGAGATAATGGTACTTAACATGTACTTGAATAAATCAAAGATTAAATGGTCAGGTTGTTTCTTCTACCTCGTCAAAAGGAAATTCTCGGGCCAAATCTACAATACCAATAACTTGTGAGTATTACATTGACCTCATGGAATTGCACACCACACTGTGGACAAAGACAATATATCGCCCTTTGCAAATGAGCTTGTGAGAGGTCCTCCAACCTATTGATAATATAACACGTTAAGTGCACCGGATGCATATTATAAGGCGCGGGAAATACAACATGATCCACTTAGACGAAATGATAATCACAGCAAGGTAGACTTCGTCCAAAAACACTTTGGAGAAATGATAAGAACAGGTTGGGGGACGAAGTCTACCTTGTTGTGCTTATCATTTCGCAAAAGTGGATCATGCAGTCTTTCTCGCCCATTGTGATATGCATCTGATGCACTTGATGTGTTATCTTATCAACAAGTTGGGGGACTACTCGCAAGCTGATTTGCAAAGGGCGATATATTGCCCTTATCCGCAATGTGATGTGCAATACTATGTGGTCAATTTAACATGCGCAAAAGATGTTGGTATTATAGATTTGGCCCAAAAAAATCCTTTTGTTTAGGTAGAAGGAGCAGCTTGACCATTTAATCTTTGAATAATTCAAGTACATGTTAAGTATTATTATCTCTTTTTTTTTAACTCTAAATGTAAATCTTTGGATTCAAATTCAATGTTACCGAGTAATAGAATTCTCGAAACTTTAAAAAAAATTCACAAAATTTCACGAAATTGTGAAATTTTGTTAAGAAAAAGTTAAAAATTTTTTCCTAAAAGCTCTCTCAAATACTGCCGAAGACTATTGATTTTTCACCTATTGTGCCATCAAGATTAGCTCCCAAGGAGCAAACTACTATGGTGAGTTGTGATAAGAAGTTGAAGAAAGCTATTGCCTAATATTTTCTTACAATATTTCTTTATTATTAACGTTGTTTTTTTTTTCTTTCATCAAATATTTATTTATGAAACTTTTACGAATGTATACAAATTAATTTTTTTAGGTTTACAATATTTAAACGATTAACTTAATTAATTTACCTATATTCATTATGTTCTATAAATTTGTAATATGATAACATAAATTGAAAAATATAAGCTTTAAGTTGTACTTTTATACTACTATTTTTTAATATAAAAATAATGTTATAGTTAGAATTATTATATTACATAAATTTATTTTTAAACAAACTTATTCTAATTAAAATCAAACTCAAAATAATTAAAATATAAAAATAATGGAATGTCGCTTATTTTATTTACCAATTTTGATAATTTGGATTGTCAAATTCAACCCTATTCATTTATTCTTTTCTTTTTTGCGATTTTGTTTTTGTTTTTGTTTTTTAAAATTTTAGTTATTTTTTCATGTGAATACTTAAATGGCATTAGATACATGAACACGAACATGTAAAAAAAGAACTATATATATTTGTTTTTTTTTTAAAGATAGTAGATTAACACATATATTTAATAATTTAGATGACCAAAAATGAAAACTGTAAAGGACAAAATAAGCTATTTTGTAATAAAAGAAAGATAATAATTTGCTATTGAGGCACACTTTGCGGAATTTGAGATGGTGCCCAGTTGCTGGTACATGGGGCGAAAAACGGGAGCCATTTTGACGCCTATTAGTTTGAGAGGCTTTTAAACCTACACTTTGATTCACCGAGGGGCGGATCTAGACTTTCAGTCTTGAGAGGGTCGCTTACAAAATATAGATAAAAGTTTAAAATATAAAAGATAAAAATTACACTGTTTTTAACAAATATCTTTATAGCTAAAATGAATTCGACGTTCTATAAAAATTTTAAAATCTTCAATGAATTATCAATAAAAAAAAATTGGCATGTATTTTTCAATAAATATCATCAATGCATTCGAGAGAAAATATTCATTCATTTTGCTCCAAAACCTAGTTTTGACAACATTCATAGCTGAGAATAACAGTCTTATAGTAGCTGTAGAAACTGAAATAATAAGAACAAGCAGTATCACCCTAAAAACAAGGTCGTATATAATAATTTTTTTAGTATTTACCAAATATTGACACAAATAAATAAATCTAGGGAGTTGATCAATACAATACTACAAATGCTAAATGTTAAAATATTAAAATTTAGCTATGGATGTGATTTTAATTAAGTTGAATAATATTTTAAAAAATAATAATAATTAAGTAGAACAATGAAAATGATGAACGTAATATTTTGTTTGCTCCAACTATTTTATTTCAATCCAACCAGAAAATTCTGATTAATTAATAGTTTGCATTAATTCCAACAAAATATAGACAAAACGTACAATCTTTCATTCGCTACTCACCTCTTGGTCTAATTTCTAAAATTTGATTCAAAACATGTGCGACTCAATTTTTGATTTGAAGAGTGGAAAATATTAATATATTAGAAATTAAAATTTTCTTACGGTTGATTAATATACATATATAATATAATATAATATAAAAAATCATTCAAATCAGAATGCAACTAATAATGATAAAAAAAAAAATTAAATTCAATCCAAAATATTAATTGAACAAAATCTAAATTAACTCAATCAAATAAATTTAGCAGAAAACATGTATATATCGGCATATCACAATATCGAAAATGCCCAAAATTAGCATTAAAAAATCTTGTGAGAATTGAGAAATTTGGTGTAGTCGTGCAAGCGGGTGGGGCTTTTCTAAATCTTTAGATTTAGAAGGAGAAAATTATAAGAATATGAGTTTTCACTTTTCACGATGAATATTCATTTTATTTTTATTAGTTTGAATTTTTATTTTATATTTAGAGAAAAATATAATGATTTTCACTTTTCACGATGAATATCTCATTTTTTTATTAGTTTGAAATCTCGTATTTTATATGATTTTATAGGAAATTTAGAATAAGAAAAATAGAAAAACATGGATTTTCACTTTTCATGATGAGTAGATTTTTTTTTATTAGATTGTAATTTTTTATTCTATATAATAATAGAGAAAAAGTTTTAAAATTTTAATTAAATAAATAATTTAGATAAATTATTACAAGAATATGGATTTTCACTTTATGAATAACCCATTTTTTATTAGTTTGCACTTTTTTATTATATAAATAGATATATGAAAAAATACATATTTAGTCCTTATACTTTCATATCAAAACATTTTTGGTCTCTAAACATTTCAACACAACACTTTTAGTCCTTAAACTTTAAAAATTGTAACAAAATTAGTCATTGTCATTTATTTTATAGTTAAAATATATTTGTGAGGACTAATTTATGATATTATTAAATTTTAGGGACTAAAAATGAATAAAATTAATAATAAAATATTGTGAAAAGATAAAATATAAAAGTAGTAAATGAAATTCTATTTTTTAAGAAATATTTTATGTTTTATCTTTATATTCAAATTGAAAAAAAAATTAAAAACTAAAATTAAAATTAGAGTTTCAAGATTAGTTTTTCTACCATATGTATTTTTTTATTTTTTGTAATTTATTATTAATGTTTAATATTTACGAACATAATTATATATATTACATATTTATATTTGATATTTTAAGAAAATTTATCTAGTTCGTATCTCATTATTAAATAAAAGTAAATAATTAATCATATTTAATATCAAATCATTTATTTAGTATGAAAGATATTGAATAAGTTTTATTTTAAAAAATTATTAGAAAACACATTAAAAAATGTTCTTATTAAAATATTTATAGGATATTTTAATTTTAAAATTATATTTGATGATTTTTATGCAAAAACTCCATATTCTAAAGTAGATATTTTTTGTTAAAATAAAAAAACCATAATAAATTTTATTTACATATAATAAAATTATAAAAAAGAAAAAATATGTTACTAACAAATGTTTATGTTGTAGATATGTGATTATTTATGATCTTTATTTTTCTTGTTTATTTTATTTAGGTCTCTATAATTTAAAAATATAATAAATTATTCACAAAAATATATTTAATCATAAAAAAAAAACTATAAGGACTAATTATGTTGCAATTTGTAAAGTTTAAGGACTAAAAGTGTTACTTTGAAATGTTTAAGGACAAAAAATGTTTTGATGTGAAAGTATAAGGACTAAAACTATATTTTTTTCATAGATATATATAGTTTTTGAAACAATAATTTACATTTTTTAATAAAATAGGTAAAGCCGTAAAAGGGCAAAAATAGTTTGTACAAAGATTCGAACCCGAGTCTTCAAAGTTTATAAAAAAATGTCTATCCAGGAAGCCACATCGTATTTTCTTTCATTTAATGGGGAAAATATTAATATATTTTAAAATTTTTGGTCGGGCCGTGGCCCACCTTCGCCCTATGGTGGGTCCGCCCCTGGATTCACCACCTTTTTTTGTCACGAACTCGAAATAATATAGCAAATACGCAAGAAAAAGTAACAAATTAACGGCCGTGAGTTTTACGCCATAATTTTAAAAAAAATGTAAGAAATTATGTAGGTTTTTTGTTAGAAAATAACTTTCTTGGAGCTCGAAATCCTTTTTCAATGAGAATCATGGAATAAACCTAGAGACTCCTTTTAAAGCTCAATTAGCTCATGAAAAGTGCAAATTAAATTTTCTTTAGCATGGAATTATAATGGTGAATTTATTTATGCAGTTACATGTGCCAATGATATGAATAAAACTGTAGTATGGAATTCAATCCCAAACTATTCGTTCAAATTAAACTTTTATCTACATCAACATTCAGAGTAACATCTATTACTATTATAAATATGTGAGTTTGATTTGTGAATTTACATGGTTACCCTTCATTACTAATTACTACATAATTAATATATTTTTTAATTATTTATTTATGTGACTATTCAATTAACTAATTAACTAAATATGTGAGTTTGATTTTGAATTTACATGGCTACCCTTCATTATTAATTACCACATAATTAATATATATTACACATATAAATATTATATTATATTACATATATAAATATGTTAGTTTGATTTGTGAATTTACATGAATACCCTTCATTACTAACTACTACATAATTAATATGTTTTTTTAATTATTTATTTATGTGACTATTCAATTAACTAATTAACTAATTAAATGGTATGCGAATTTACATGGCTTCTTCATTACTAACTATTACATAATTAATATGTTTTTTAATTATTTATTTATGTGACTATTCAATTAACTAATTAAATGGTATGCGAATTTACATGGCTACTCTTCATGGCTAATTAGTACATAATTAATATATTTTTTAAATTATTTATTTATATGACTATTCAATTAACTCATTTATTTATCACAACTTGACAAACTTAAGGGATAAAAAATACAAATTTTTCCATACAAAAATAAGGGAACACCAAATTAAATTTTCCCTTCCATTTTGATGTTTTTAGGGTAATTTTGCTTTATTTTTCTCATTTCTCTTTACCTTGATGAATTTTAATGTGTGTAATCTAAATTTTATTCTCAACGCAGTTGCTATCCAGAAAATTACCGGTTTCAACCATATTCTATAGATAAAAACTAAACTTTGACAAGTTACATAACTAAAAGTCAAAATAGATTAACTTACATATATTACATCTATAAATCTGTGAGTTTGATTTGTGTATTTACATGGCTATCATTCGTTACTAAACTACATAATTAATATGTTTTTTTAATTATTTATTTATGTGACTATTCAATTAACTAATTTATTTATCACAAAGTGACAAACTTAAGGGATAAAAATGCAAATTTTCCATACAAAAATAAAGGGAACACCAAATAAATTTTTCCCTTCTATTTAGATTTTTTAGGATAATTTTTCTTTAATTATTTTTCTCATTTCTTTTTACCTTAATGAATTTTAATGTGTGTAATCTAAATTTTATTCTCAACACAAGTGCTATGCAGGAAACTACCGGATTCAACCATATTCTATAGAAACTAGAAGTTATTAGATAAAAACTAAACTTTGACAAGTCACATAACTAAAAGCCAAAATAGATTAACTTACAAAACTAAAATTGTAAATTTTTCGTATTTTCGGTTTTTGAGGTTATTTCCCTTATGTTTAGTTTTGAAAACTTAACAAACAATGCTTATAGTTACCCAGAAGAGTAGCCAGAAAAAATATATTTAACCTTGAGCTGATTGATCCGGTAAAAAAAATAATGACTTAAAATATAATATAACACTAGATTATAGTCAATAAATAGTTGCAAAATGTTTAATGGTAACTATTAAATTACATATTGACATGAAAAAAAGCATAAACTACTTAAGATATAATTTTTCAAGTGACTGACTTTAAAAAAATCTTGAGGGCTGTAAAAAATATCATGTTTGCATAAATAATATAACAAATATTGGAAAAACTATAAATTTGGTCATGTATGTTTGTCACTTTGTGATTTTGGTCCTCTATGTTTTCATATTTCAGTTTTAGTCCTGCATATTTCGATTTTTAGCAATTTTTGTTTTTTTATTCGAAAATGCTTACGTGAAATTGTATACGTCAGCTCCACAACAACACTGAATTAGTGCCACGTTAGCGCCACGTCAGAAAAAAAAGACTAAAATTGCCAAAAAAAATAAAGATAGCAGACTAAAACTGAAATCTGAAAATATAAAAGATTGAAATCGCAAATTGACAAACATACAGGATCAAAAAAGTAATTTTTCCTAAAAAAATATTAATCTTAAATCTATATACTACAATTTACACATAAAAAAAAAATGATGTTTAAAGTAAACACACGGAAAATATTTACACGTGAACTGCTCAAAAAATACCTCATTTATGATAAAAGAATCTAATAAACTTTAAAATTAAAAAATTTCTATTTCCATTTACTAAATGAAATAAATAGTATTTATAAATTCTACCAGTAATTCAGTAAATAACTCGAAAACACACATTATTTTCCTTTTTTCAATGAAAAATGTAAAAAATCTATAAAAAATTTTAGAAACTAAAAGAAATAATTTTAAAAAAATATCATAAATTTACTTCATAATTATTTCTAAGAAACCCACAAGTGCACACATCAATGTAATCAAGAAAATATAATTTAAATTTAAATAACACAAAAATAAAGATAAAAATTGATATTTTAGAACGACAAGAAGAAACCTGAATTGGAAAATGATTTGAAGAAGTGAATGTGTTTTTCATCATCTGCTTTTATTTTCTTTCAAAAATAATTTTGTGAATCAAAGACCACAAATATATTTCAAAAAACAAGCTGAACCAAATCTATATAAATATATTTAAAAAATAAGTTGGAACAAAATATGGGATAAATAAAAATTTAATCTGGGTTGAGATCATTGTTGAGCCTAAAAGTTCACATATATAAATATTAATACTAATCGAAAAACATAAAAAAAAAAAAAAAAATTAGACTGGGCTCTGGGGTGGGCTCCGCCCATGATAATAAATATAATGAACATTATGGTTTTTCAGTTTTTGGTTTTATATCCGTTTGTTTAGTTTGAAAACAATATCTATGACTATTATTGATTAGATATCTGTAATATTTACTAGACATTAATAAACGTATATATAATTATGTTAGAATATTTTCAGAAATTTATTTAATATTTTCAGAAATTTAATTTTTGATAACGAATAATGATCATCACTGCGAAAATACGGGGATCAACCTAGAAAGATGTGTTGTTTGATGAAGAGTTATAACTGTTCGGGATCGTTTCTTAATTTCTATATATATGTTGGCATCATCAGATTCAAAGAGTGTCTTATTTTTTCGGTTTTGTTTTGTTCTATAATAGAACATTTTCTCCATTATATCTTGAGAGAGAATTTCATAAAGAAATATTTCTTAAAAGATATAGGGTATAAACGTCCCTTGGATTTCAATCAAATTCCTTTATAATTTTCGAAATTGTTCAACAAATTCTAGGTTCATCACGTGCATCGCACGTGCACCTTCCTAGTTAGTATATATATATAACTGAATGAATTATTCACTAAACCAAAATGCTTGAATCGAAATAATCTAATCTTTCTCATGTATTTGGTTTCAAGAAAATAAAACCAAATAAATAGATCAATTACCAATTATATATTTTCATAAATTTAATAATCAGGCTATTTACCGAAATTATAGAACCAACAATTATCAAGTTAGATTGATTTGTTCGATTGTTCTGGTTTAACTAAAATATTGTACAACCTCATACGTGAGTAACAACATTGTTGTAGCAAATTCAACTCTCAGACCAAATCATGTTCATTGAGAAATAAAAGCATAAACAAATAATATCTATTTGCACAAATTGATAGTTAAAAAATGCTAGTCATGTCATCTTTTGCTGTTGCTTAATGGTTCAAATCATATTGAAACCAAGGAAGCAAAGTCAACTGTTGCATTGGTTAAAATAAAACGGCTTTAATTAACTAAGTCATATGTGAGTATCTATTCCATTGGCAAAAATATTTTTGTCTGATGATTTTGATTGCACTTTTATCTGTTTTCGTGCATTAGATTCGAAGATGGATTCTTGATTTCTAGTTTTCTGTTTTAGAAGCTACTGAAAATTCAAGCTTCGTAGATGGCGACGTGGGCTTATGCAGCTCTAATGTCTCTGATGCATACTTTAGAGACGATCTTGCAGCCTTCCCAACAGCTACATATGAACATAATACAGATCGAGTCCCTGCTACAAAAGGTCCGTTCCCTTCAAGAATTTCTTGAAGATTATTCGCACAGAGGCCATGAAGAAATGGCTGCATTGGGGAGTCGAATTGCAGACATGGCTCGCGCAGCGGACAACGTCATTGACTACCATGTGTTGGATCAAATTCTAGCACGGTCTAAAGGTCAAGAGGCGGAGAGCTCCTCTGGCTTCTCTGAATATATCCAGAACCTTATAGAAGAGATGGAGGATTTGATGGAGACGGAAGTGGTGAGGATCAAAGAGACTACTAGGACTTTGGAGGAAGCTCGGCCACTGATAGATTCTTCGCCTGCTGGTTCGTCAAGGTTAGCTCCCAGTGACCACAATACTCTGGTGGGTTCTGATGAGAAGTTGATTAATGAAATAATCGATACTCTAACCGGAGATCAATCAAATCGCGAAATCATAGCGATTGTTGGAATGGGAGGCATCGGTAAGACGACTCTAGCTAAAAATGTCTACAAAAATGCCTACACTGCGCAATACTTTGATATTCGTGCTTGGGCTACGGTATCTCAAAATTATAGTGTACGGCAAATTATTTTGGAAATGCTGTCAGAGATCGATCGAAGCAAACAAGAGGGTGTTCCAGGTGATGATCAGTTGCATGAAGAATTGTTCAAAAGAAACCAAGAGAGTGATCTGAGTGAGTATCATGAGTTGGGTGATCGACTATACAAAATCTTATTTGAGAGGATGTATTTGATCGTGGTGGATGATTTATGGAATATTGAGGCTTGGGATAAGATACGTGCGTTCCTTCCCGATAACCGTAATGGAAGTCGGATTATTATAACAACAAGGGAATTAAATGTAGCTAGGCAATTACACTCTCTTGTGTCTTTTGAAATGGAACTTTTAGACTATGATCGAAGTTGGATGCTGTTGCGAGACAAGGTATTTGGGAAAGAAGAGTGCACTTCTGAACTCGAAGAATTAGGAAAGGATATGGCGATAAAATGTAGAGGACTTCCTCTAGCAATTGTGGCAATAGGTGGATTTCTTGCAAAGTCTAACAAGACAAGAGAGGTCTGGGAAGATACTATGGAAAATTTGAAATCCATTATTAGCTCAGGGGATGAAGGGAATTGCATGGAGATATTAAAACTGAGTTATAAAAATTTGCCGATTCATTTGAAACCATGCTTCCTCTACATAGCCGTTATTTCCAAATATCGCCACCGGTCCATGTTACCTGAAATCGCTTGGTTGTTGGTTGGAGAGGGTTTTGTAAAACCAATAAGAGATAAAACTTTGGAAGAGGTTGCCGATGGGTACATAACAGATCTTATTGAAAGGAACCTTATTTTTGTTCTTGAAATTGGGAGTATCGGCCAAGTAAAAATTTTGGGTATGCATGATTTCATTGGGGAAATATGTCTGAAGCAAGTTGAAGAAGAAAAATTTCTTTCTGCCATAGATAAACGAAACGTAGCAACCACGCAAGCCCTTGGTATACTGAGACAAGCATTACAAATACGCTCTACTACTAATGTGTATGCTTCACGTCTAGTAGTGTGGGATGGGTTGGAAGTGGTTGAAGAACTCTCGCAGGCGGAGGAAGAAACTAGGCAGCTACGGCTATCCTTTCTAGACCGTCGGAATTTTAATTCAATGAGGACTCATTCGTTACCCTTGTTTTTGTTCCTGCAGAGTTTGATTGTTATGAGTAGCCCTGACAATCTAATTACGCTACCGTCGGAAATCTGGGACTTGCCACACCTCAGACATCTGTTTTCCAATATGGTTTTTCTATGTGATCCTCTTCCTCTTGATTATCCCAAGGACGGGCGACATGATCCTCATATTCTGGAAAATCTGCAGAATCTCGTTGGTGTTCTAAATTTTTGGTGTGGAGAGGATGTTTATAGAAGAGCTCCAAATCTGAATATGTTAAAAGTTTTTTACTCTCCTCTATTCCCACGATGGGATATTGCGGTCTTCAACCTTAGCAATCTCGTCCACTTGCAAAAGCTCGAGACACTAAGTTTGGAGTCAATGGGTACAATGTCTTTGAATCACCTCAGCTTCCCAGTCTCTCTCAAAAAGTTAACTTTAATTGGCTGCCATTTGCCTGATATGACAATTGCGTCTTCTTTGCCTAAACTGGAGGAGCTTGGGCTACATAACTGCACGTTTGAAGGCCATATGTGGCGTCTGGAAGATGAGGAATTTCTTGAATTGAAAAAGCTGATAATCGGCAGGGGTGAGTTACTACATTGGCAAGCAGACAAGACACACTTTCCTGCCCTGGAGAGCCTGTTCATTCGAAGATTAAATCTGGAGGAATTTCCTGAAGACTTTGGTGAACTCCCAACACTTAGAACAATTGGAGTAGATTCTTGTAGCGATTCTACCAACGAGTGGGCAGAGCAAATAGCTGAGGCACAAGAGAGCTATGGAAATGAAGGCTTTCAAGTCATAATTACACGAAAATAAGAGGATGATTAAAGTTGCAAACTTCAACATTCACGTCATCACGTGTACAAAGTAAGATTTCATGTTGAAGAAATCTTGATAATATATAGTCAACAACATTCACTGAACAACACGATCATAGATATATCATACCAACAAGATTCCAGCTCTTTCAATATATCATGAACACGATTCGAAAAACAAGACAATCGGCAATCGAATAACATGCAATCAAAAGAAAATTGACACGCTGATTTCTAGTGGTTCGGATATGAATTATCCTACATCCACTTTGGCCCAAAGCTCTTCCACTTTAATCAATCACAAGGTGCATCAAAGCATTACAATGAATCGACTTTTCTTGTCCATGCTTTGCTAACCAAGAACATGAAGAGAAAATCAAGAATACTGTTACCCCGAGAAAATATTTTAACCCGAGCCCGTTTATAATGAGTCTGCTAGATATGACCAGGACTGGTATTTATGGGCCGACCAGGGCTGGGCCTAGTATGCCGTACGCATCTTTTTTATAATTCGAGTGAGACTCTGATACATGTGAGATAAGTATGGATCTTCTCAAATATTCACAAGATAGAGATAAACTTAAGAAGGGTCCAATGGATGAAGAGTCCTAGTCCAGGATATGTTATAATTCTACTAGGTAACTTATTCTATTTTTTCCTATAAATACAGGTACTGTTATGGTTGTTTTCATTATTCACGCACTCATATCTCTCAGTTTTCGTATTAATCATACCCTTTGCCTTCAAGACACTGACTTAGGCATCGGAGGGGTCACGCCGAAAACACTTTCGGCACCCCTTGACCTAGTTGTTGCTTGTGCAGAACTTGGTGGTACCCGACCCGACCTGCTCCATAAAGAAATTGGAGGATCCATTCTACCAGACCGAACCCGAGGTAAAATTCCGACATCATCAATTGGCGCCGTCTGTGGGAATTTGAAGAAAAAGAGTTTCGATGGCTGATCAGAATGGAAATCATCCTAATTTAGAGTTGTTAATAGCTCAGGCTGTTCAGAGGGCTTTGGCAGAGAGGGATGAGGCAAATATTCTGCACCCCGATCATAATGCCCACCTCGAGGAGATCAAAAAATTGAAGGAAGAAATGGAGCAGCTCAGGAAGAAGCAGGCCGGGTACCTAGCTACCACAATCAGAAACATTCCTTTTACTCAGGAGATATTGGACGCTGACCTTCCCAAACAATTTAAATTTCCCCACGTTGGGGAGTACGATAGTAAAGGCGATCCAGAGGAACATTTAGCACGCTTCGAGAATGCAGCTCTGCTGCATAAATATTCGGATCCGATCAAGTGTAGGGCTTTCCTTACTACTCTCATAGGACCAGCCCAGCAATGGTTCAATACGTTATGCGCTGGGGAGATCAAGGAATTCAAGGATTTTAGCAAATCCTTTTTGCATCACTTTGCTAGTAGCAAAAAGCATCCTACCACTACTTTCAGTCTCTTTGCAATCAAACAACGGGAACATGAAAATTTGAGGGCATACATTCGAAGGTTTAGTGCCTTGGCTCTCGAGGTACCCATGGCTACCCCAGACCTGCTCATCAGCGCATTCATGCAAGGGCTGGATACAAAAGATTTTCTTAAATCTTTAATAAAAAGGCTGCCGGAGACGTATGAGGAATTACTTGCCCGAGCTGAGAAATATGTCAACATGGAAGAGATTCAGGTCTCACGAGCAGCTGTGAAGAGGGAGCGACCAAAAAGTCCAAAGGGCAATAGGGTTCCGAGCAATGGGACAGGAATGGGACAACCATTTCGACCTGCGCTGTTGGGAGAATTCAGCTCTTTCACTCCCTTGCGCATGAGTAAAGTCTGAGCCCTCCAAATTTGTGATGATCGGAAGCTCACACAAAGGCCTCCATGGACTGAGAAGGGACCTCGGAACAGGGAATCAGATAAATATTGTCACTTTCATAATGAGTATGGGCATATTACTGAGAACTGTCGTCAATTAGATCAAGAGATTGAAAGAATAATACAACAACATGCTGAATTAAAAAATATATTGACCCGTCAAGAGGGATATCGCCCGAACAAGAGACAGCAAGAAAGACCGAGGCAAAGAGCCAGGACTGCTCCTCCCCATGAAGATTTCAATCACCCGAATCAGGGCCAGCCCGACGATGACCGAGCTCATCAAAGACCAGCTCCGCCTGCTAGAGGAATTATAAACATGATTTCTGGAGGCCCTACTGACGGAGATTTCAATCGAGCTAGGAAAACTAGCAGTAGAAAATTAATAAATATGGAGATTGGGAATCAAATCTTCCATACTGGCCCGACCCTCTCCTTTGGTCCAAAAGATTTGAAAGGGGTTTCCAGCAACCATAACGATGCGCTGGTAATAAGGGCCACAGTCGCAAACTATGACGTAGCTCGGATATTCGTGGATTCAGGCAGTTCAGTCAATGTTTTATTCCAAGAAGCAATAAATCAAATGGATTTGGGACAGTACAAGATGGAGCCTGTGGTAACATCACTCTTTGGTTTCACGGGTCATGCCATCCGACCTGTTGGATTAGTCCACCTACCCTTAACTCTTGGAAAAAACAACACTCGCAAAACTTGAATTGTATGTTTCATTATAGTGGACGCCCCATCCGCTTATAATGCTATACTAGGCAGACCTGCCATGACCACTTTCATGGCTGTGGCATCAGCTCTGCATCAGAAAATGAAATTCCCAGTGGGTAATGAGGTTGGGGAGGTGCAAGGTGATCAAGTTATTTCGCGCAAGTGTTATGTGGAGGAGGTCAGAATAGAGCAAAAAGTAGCCAGGACTGATAACGTCGACCGACCTGGAATTTTTGGCATGGAAAAAATCAACTTGATAGAAGACACATCTGTCACCACTGAAGAAGAAACTGAAGAAGTAATAATCTCCCCTCCTTTCGGGGTAGTAAAAATTGCTCGAACCCTGGAAACAGAGTTGAAGCGAACACTGCTGGAATGCTTGCAAAAAAATAAAGACGTCTTTGCATGGTCAGTTTCAGACCTGGTAGGGGTCCGTCGGGAAATATCAGAACACAAGCTCAATGTGATAAAAGGTTATCGCCCTATTATTCAAAAGAAACGACACTTAGGTCCTGAAAAGGATGCAGTAATAAAGGAGTAGGTGGACGAGTTACTCAAGGCGGGGCACATTGAAGAAATCCACTTCCCGACCTGGTTGTCCAACATAGTCCTAGTTCCAAAGTCTACGGGAAAATGGCGCATGTGTGTAGATTTTTGAGATTTGAATAAAGCATGCCCTAAAGATTGTTACCCCCTACCTAGAATTGATCAGCTGGTTGATTCGACTGCAGGGCATGAATTACTCAGTTTTTTGGATGCTTATCAGGGATATCACCAAATTCCCTTGGCAAAAGAGGACAAAGACAAAGTGAGTTTTGTCACATCAACTGGAACTTATTGCTATGTGGTCATGCCGTTTGGACTCAAAAATGCCGGGGCAACATATCAGAGACTAATGGACAAAGTGTTCGAGCAACAAATTGGGAAAAACATTGAGGTATACGTTGATGATATCCTGATCAAAACCCGAACTGCAGACCAGTTCATCACCGACCTGGCTCAAACATTCCAGACATTGAGAAATTATCAATTGAAGCTAAACCCTAGCAAGTGTACTTTTGGAGTCCGAGCTGGTAAATTCCTAGGTTATATGGTTACGAGAAGGGGAATTGAGGCAAATCCTGAAAAATTCCAAGCTATCATTTCTATGAGCTCGCCCAGAAATGTACAGGAAGTACAAAGGCTGACAGGAAGAATTACCGCATTAGCCCGATTTATAAGCAGATCTGCAGATAAAAGTTTATCCTTCTTCAAGGCACTGCGAAAGACCAAAAATTTCGAATGGAATGAGGAAAGTGAGAAGGCATTCCAGGATTTGAAGACCTATTTAAAACAATTGCCCGTGCTGAATAAGCCTATTCCAGGGGAAGAGTTGTTCCTATATCTGGCAGTCACACCCCGAGCAGCCAGTTCAGTCCTGGTCAGGAAGGACGGGGCAAATCATCAGCCTGTTTATTTTGTGAGTCATGTCTTGAAGGGAGCCGAGCTCAATTATTTAACCCAAGAAAAACTTACCTTAGCTCTGGTAATCACCGCAAGAAAATTACGGCCTTACTTCCTGTCACATCCCATCACCGTGCTCACAAATAGCGTCCTGGGAAAAATTGCAACTAATCCAGATGCATCAGGTAGACTGGTCAGATGGATCACAGAATTGAGTGAGTACAATCTCAAGTTTGAACCTCGAACAGCTATAAAAGCTCAAGCCCTGGCTGACTTCTTGGCAGAGACAGTCCAGCTAGAACAAGAAGAGCTATGGAAGATTTTTGTAGATGGGTCATCATGTCAGTCAGGGAGCGGAGCTGGAATCGTGATCATCTCACCTTGGGGTGAAGAAACTAATATATCAATCAGATTGGACTTCAGAGCCTCTAACAATGAAGAAGAATATGAGGCATTGCTACTCGGACTTAAGGCAGCACGGAATTTGGGTATCTCCCGGGCTACTCTATATTTCGATTCCCAACTAGCTATTCAGCAGAGCAACGGAAAGTTCGAGATCAAAGATGATAAAATGAGGAAATATGCTAAGGCATTAGACACAGCTAAGGAAGGATTCACCGAGCTGAATTTAGAGCTCATCTCCCGAGCTGAGAACATCAAGGCCGACCATTTGGCTCGCCTAGCTAGTGCATTGAATGATCGGCCTGATCCCATTGTTGCAGGTCGGGAACTTGTGTCTCAGTTGGAAACTCTTGATTATATGCTAACTCAAGTACCAGAAGGGTATTGGAGATATGACATACACACATATCTGACTAAGAAGGAATTACCAAATGATAACAAAAAGGCCAAGGAAGTAAAAAGAAGGGCTCTTCGCTTCGTCATGATCGATCAAATTTTGTTCAAGAGATCTTTCTCTCAGCCCTTGTTAAAGTGTTTAGGCCCTGACGAGGCAAATTACGTATTACGAGAAATTCATGAAGGGTCTTGCGAAAGTCACCTGGGCAGTCTTGCCCTAGCTCGCAAAGCTCTTTTTGCTGGTTTCTTTTGGCCTACTATGCGCAAAGACTCCTCAGATCTGGTTCATTCGTGCTATAATTGCCAAAGACACGCTAACCTACAGTGGAGACCTGCAGAATACATGAAGGCAGTGGTGGCTGCTTGCCCTGTAGTGACCCTTACCCGGATCACCTACTAAACAGAACTTATGCATGCAATTAACTTAATTAAACAGATATCAGAATAAAACTGCGGAATCCAAATAACATTATACAATCCCAAGTAAAGGAATCTGTAATTATCCCATAATATACAACCAAATCGAATAGCTGTATAAATCCAAACAACAGTAATAAAACCTAAGCGAAGCTCCAGCCGGCCAACCGCTGACTAGCCCCTCCTGGATCCACCCTCCTCGTCCAATCGCAAACCTGCCCCATGGAATAGGGTGTCCAGAAAATACAGAGTACGAGACGTGAGCATAAAACGCTCAGTGCGAGAGTATGAGTATACATGCATGCAAAGTGAACTCCCTATAGACTCGAGGTCAAGGATCAGATAACAGAGACAGACCGGGCCCTGGTATGTAGCACGTTGTGCCGTCGCTTCAGGAGGTGGCTCCCATACCGAGATAACCGTGGAAACGCCGGCCCCAAATCGATGGAAGTCCATCCACTAACAGGATAGGGTACAACCCTACTACAGACATCTCGAAGGAGATACAGCAAGATGCAAATGAATGCAGCATAATATCATGGCATATAAATCATGCAGTCATATAATACATGCATACTCAGTCAGGATATCTCGAACAGTACTTTCGTACCTCAAAACAGTGCAAGCTCTACCAACTCTAGGTCCACGCCTATAGTCTGCTCTACACTGCCAAATGATACTACTATCATTAAAGTGCTCTAAAAGCCTTAACTAAGCTATTGCATACTCCTAAATATTTATAGGGAGCAAAAGCTATACCTTCGTCCGTCGTTAGCCCTTTGATGTCGATGCCTCCAGAACTTGGGCACAACTCCGCTACGACTACCGAACGCCTCGCCGACCTCCGGACCAAGCCTAAGAAGACTAGAACAGCTCCAAAAGGGCTAGAAAGGAAAGGAGAACTCGGAATTGGCAATTGAAAGTGAAGTCTCGGCCTTCTATTTATAGACAACGATCGGAACTTCCGATCCTTGATCGGAACGTCCGAACCCCGATCGGTGTTGGAAAAAACTGGCGGTCAGATCAATCACGATTGATACCCGGTGCAGCGGAAGTTTAAAAATTTTATCATGGAACAATTCCATGGTGTGGGTATCAACCATTCAACGATTAAATTATTGTGTGTGTAAAATTCAAATAACAATTAATTAAATTTTACCTTCAATCTCGAAGCGAGATTATTGGACACCACACAGATTTCTCTGCGCTTCTTGTATCTCCCAGGAACTGATGAACTCCTTCAATCAGGTCCACGAATGGGGTTTAAATCCCTCTGATAGATTGCACTAGAAAATCTATCAGAAGTTTTCTGCGAAGAGATTAAACGAATCTGATTCGTTATTCCTGACTGCGATTCAAAATCACAGACCGAAATTTTCTCTGACAGAGTGGGAGTGTTCGGCCGAAACTTTATGAGAGAGGGGCTAGGGTTCGAAATTTTGCTCTAAAAAATAATGACCTGTTCTGTCTAATTTCTGTACTGCAATAACTTATTTATAATGCAGGCCACTAACACCTTAGGGCCCATTAGTCATAAGCTAGGGCCCGACAAGCAAAGCCCGCTCGTTCAGAAATTAATATAAAATTCATCGTGACTCCGATTGATAAACCGATTTTACCAATGTGCACAGAAACCATTTCTGCACATTTTAAAGTCAAAATAAATTTTCCTGAATCCAAATTCAGTGGTTTCCAAAAATGTCCATCCCAATGTCATTTTAGGAAATCCTACTCCCTTACTCTTATTTAAGAAGTCCAACTCCTTAGTTCATTAAATTTAACTCTTTAAATTTAACTATCTCAACGGGGATTAAAACTCCATTACACTGTGTGACCCTCAATGGTTCAGGGATACATCTAGCCGTGGGCTCACAACTCCTTGTGACTCGGAACAACAATTTCCGACTTGCCCAACGAATCATGGTAAAGCGCCTAGCAACATCGCCCCATGATTCCCTAGGTATCACTGATAGTGCCTACAAGAACCAGTAGATTTTGGTTAGTGTACAGTACGGTCCCTTCATCCAAATATCCCGATCGAATCAACAACCATTGGTATATCGAGAGTCGCTCAAGATTCGATAACTATGCAATACATCTTGAAGATCAAATTAGTGACATCGCATGTGCTACTAAGAAACCATTTCTTAAATCACATCAAGTACTCTGGCCAGAGATTTGTCACACTAATATCTCCTCAGATCGCATAGGATATCCACACTCGCAAGTATGTGGTGAATCCTTGACAACAATGCATTGACTCCTATATGTGTCGTAACTGTACCCAATCTCGACACCTGATGACCCCCATAGAGTCGGTAAACGAGTCAAAGCACAGCACTAGCATATAGAGTCTCCATGATGTTTCAAGTCGTAAGGACTAATGGTGTACAACCAAAACCGCGGACTTTATCCACTCGATAAGTGATAACCACTTGGAAAGTCCGGATAGGGTAGTTCGATTATTCATCCTATGAATATCCATTTGCATGCTTCGAACATCTCCATGTTCCCTACCAATGAAACGTGGTACTCCGCATCGCAAATGCTAGTCTCAAACTCGAGCGATCCTTATCCTTATTATCGGACGGCTCAATCGACTAGGAACGGTTTTTAGAATATACAGTGACTATAAGATGTATTTCATGATAGACATCTCCATGTTCTACCACATCTTACATACACTATAGTATATTCAAGGTCTTTATCAAAACAACAATAGTATATCACAATATAACAATATGAAGTAATATAAAGTCATTGCCATAAAAGTGTAAATAATATTAAACAAAAGATTGTTTATACAAAGAGTCATCAAAGCCCATAGCCACACAGTTGGCTCACTGGGCACCCACTCTTACAATCTCCCACTTTCCCTATAGCCAACTAGTCATACTACGTAGACCCATTGCTTCGCGATGTTTGTCAAACAATGGTCCTGGCAAGGGCTTAGTAAGCGGATCAGCGATATTGTCTGCAGAGGCCACTCGTTCGACAATGATGTCTCCTCTTTCCACAATCTCCCGGATTATGTGGTATTTCCTCAGTACGTGTTTGGATCTTTGATGAGACCTTGGTTCCTTTGCTTGAGCAACGGCACCCGTGTTGTCACAGTACACCGGGACTGGACCAACAAATTCAGGAATGACGCCCAACTCTTGGACGAACTTCCTCATCCAAACGGCCTCTTTAGCAGCAGCTGATGCTGCAATGTATTCAGCCTCAGTGGTGGAATCCGCTGTGGTGTCCTGCTTGGAACTCTTCCAAGAGACAGCACCGCCATTGAGCATGAACACAAATCCAGAGGTTGACTTCGAGTCATCCACATCACTTTGGAAGCTAGAGTCGGTATAGCCTTCCAATTTGAGTTCTCGTCCTCCATAAACCATGAACATATTCTTAGTCCTTCGCAAGTACTTAAGAATGTCCTTCACGGCTTTCCAATGCATTTGACCAGGATTAGACTGATATCTGCTCGTGACACTCAGAGCAAATGCTACATCCGGTCTGGTAGATATCATCCCATACATGATACTACCTATAGCTGACGCATATGGTACATGTGTCATATTCTCTATCTCTTCATCAGTCTTGGGACACATAGACTTGGATAGAGAAACTCCATGACACATGGGTAGATGTCCTCTTTTGGACCCATCCATTGAAAACCGTTTCAATATGGTATCGATGTAGGTTGATTGAGTGAGTCCTATCATTCTCTTAGACCTATCTCTATAGATCTGTATCCCAAGAATGTAGGATGCCTCTCCCAAATCCTTCATCGAAAATCTACCTGATAACCATATCTTTGTTGACTGCAACATCCCTACATCATTCCCAATGAGTAGGATGTCATCAACATAAAGTACTAAGAATGTCACCGCATCCTTAACTACTTTCTTGTACACGCAAGGTTCCTCCGGGTTCTTGATGAAACCAAAATCTTTAATTGTTTCATCAAATTTCTGGTTCCAACTTCTTGATGCTTGTTTTAGACCATAAATTGATCTCTGAAGCTTGCATACCTTATGCTCGCTTCCCATGGATGTGTACCCCTCAGGCTGCTTCATATAGATTTCTTCCTTAATGTCTCCATTAAGAAAAGCAGTCTTCACATCCATTTGCCATATCTCATAGTCATACCATGCAGCTATGGCAATAAGGATTCTTATGGACTTGAACATAGCAACTGGTGAAAAGGTTTCATCATAGTCAACTCCTTGCCTTTGAGTATAACCTTTCGCCACCAATTGCGCCTTGTAGGTCAATACCTTACCATCAGGCCCAAGCTTTCTTTTGTGGATCCATTTACACCCTATTGGAACAATTCCATTGGGAGGATCTACTAAAGACCAAACTTGGTTTGTATGCATCGAATCCAATTCTGACTGCATAGCTTCAAGCCATAAATTTGAATCCGCATCAGAAATTGCTTCCTTGAAGTTTCTTGGATCACATCCAATGTCGGGTTCATCTTGATCCCCTTCAAGAAGAAGACCATATCGAACTGGAGGTCTAGAAGTCCTTTCGGATCTTCTAGGTGCAGGCGTGTCCAGCAATGGTTCCTGAGGTGTAGGATCGTTATTTTGTATTTCGGGTTCTTCTCAAACTTCTTCGAGTTCCATCATCTCGCCTTTCTTATCCAATAAGAACTCCTTCTCCAAGAAGGTGGCATTCCTAGAAACAAACACCTTTGTTTCAGCAGGATAATAGAAATAATATCCGATTGAATTCTTCGGATACCCTACAAAATAACATAAGCTGGATCGACTATCCAACTTATCTCCCACTGTCCGCTTCACGTAAGCAGGACATCCCCAAATCCTCAAGTACGAATACTTAGGAGCTTTGCCATTCCATAACTCGTATGGTGTTTTGTCCACTGCTTTAGTGTGGACGTTGTTCAACAACAATACCGCCGTTTCAAGCGCATAGCCCCAAAACGAAGGTGGAAGCTCAGTGAAGCTCATCATAGATCGAGCCATGTCCAACAAAGTTCGATTACGACGCTCCGATACACCATTAAGCTGTGGTGTCATAGGAGGAGTCCACTGAGAGAGAATCCCACTCTCTTTCAGATAGTCCAAAAACTCGGTACTCAAGTATTCTCCACCTCGATCCGATCGAAGTGCTTTAATACTTTTACCTAGCTTGTTTTCTACTTCAGCCTTGAATTCTTTGAACTTTTCAAATGCTTCAGACTTATATTTCATTAAATATAAATACCCATACCTTGAATAATCATCAGTAAAGGTAATGAAGTAGGTGTGGCCATGTTGAGTCCCTACTCTAAATGGACCACAAACATCTGTATGGATCAAATCCAACAGATTCTGACTACGCTCAGGTTTCCCCTTAAAAAGAGATTTAGTCATTTTTCCTTTTAGGCAGGATTCACAAGTAGGTAGAGAGTTGATATCAGACATATCAAACATGCCCTCTCCCACTAGCTTGTTCATCCTCCTTGAGGAAATATGACCTAGCCTAGCATGCCAAAGGTTTGCCGGGTTTTGACTATCGATTTTCCTTTTGTTTGTTGTCGCCGGTTTATCAACATAATTCACTGGAACGTCTTTTAGTTTTAAGTTGTATAGATCGTTTTCAAGTTGTCCATTTCCAATTAAACATTCATTCTTGTAAATATTGCAAATCCCATTCACAAAATTGCAAGAATAACCATCTCTATCAAGCATAGAAATAGAAATAATATTTTTAATTAAATCTGGAACAAATAAAACATCTCTTAAAAAGTAACTTAAAACCGTTCTGCAAAATTTAAATAAATATTTCCCATAGCTATGGATTTAACTCTGGAACCATTCCCGAGCCTTGACTGGGTCTCACCCATCCTTAGCCTATTACTTCTTATCATCATTTGCAACTCATTGCAAATATGAGATCTATATCTGGTATCCAATACCCAAGAAGTAGTATTAAGAAAAACATTTATTTCAATGTAAAACATACCCTTTGCAGTTCGCAACTGCTTGGGGTATTCCTTGCAGTTACGTTTCCAATTACCGGGTTTCTTGCAGTGATGGCAAACTTGTTTAGACTTGTCCAATTTTGCATGTAACATTTGGCCTTGAGATCATGGTCCAACCATTTCTCTAATTCGGCCAACCTTTCGGCAGTTACATCAGCCGGGGCTGTTTTCGGAGAAGTCTTTTCTAACACTTAGAAAATCTTTTTCCGAACTTAGGACAATCTTAACTTATGGAATCATTCTGTATTGTTTGCGTCAATAAGTTTGTTTTGTTGGAGAACAGAAACATGTGGATTACTGAGATAAAACAGACAATTATCGATGATTGTTTAAATAATTTACTAAGACATAAAATTGGCGAATTTTATTTTATGAATCTCACTCCCACTATTTTAACGATTTCACCACCCTCTAGTGAAAACGGGAAACTTTTTCCTTAGTGAGAACATGGAGTCCAATTGACAAACTTATGGTCCCGAATAATATCAGCCAACCATAATTCTCAAAAGGTAGAGCCCAATTGCTTCCAAAGCAACCCCCATGTGTTTACCTCATGTCCAATAAGGGCCCAATAATATGACGCCGTTTAAAGTGACATGTCAAGATGACCCATCAATATTAAGTTGTGATGGACGGTCGCCATGTGGATCCCCCAATAATATGAGCCGATCCCATGGGAGTTCCACCCAACTTACAACATTTGTCGATCCAATGTACAGCTTTCCGACGGACGGGCCCCCCCAATAATATGAGCCGGACCGTATCCGCGGGTAGCATCACATACATTGACCGTTGATGGAAGGTGAGAACATTTAAACAAATTTAAATTTCCTTTATTTATCTTGATATAAATTTTAAATCATATTTAAAATGAGGGATTTTTAATTATAAAAATATTTGTCTCATCATATTTAATTTATTGCATGCTTGCCGGATTCACGCAATTATGTCTAAACATGCATACAATCATAATATCAAATATTATATAGGATGATCGATTCCATTTCTAATTGACCCGTGGTTGCCAATCACGGGTCTTAGTCCAATCCTAGGTAATATGCAGTATGCAATGCAATCCTATTACATGTGCTTCCAATTTACATTTCTTCAGTCTTTATTGTCTGCTGGGCCCACCATCTTCAAATCTTGATCTCCCACTAAATCTAATGCATTTACAATAAATAACAATGACAAGTAGGGGATACATTTTTAGGGGTGGGAACGGGCTATAAACCAAGCCCACTTTTATTACATATGACATTCATATCGGGCCATAAACCAGGCCCATTAATAAAACCAACAACAATAAAAACAAAATGTAAATTCCTAACATACACCTACAAAATTGGTCATGGCAATCGATCATCCTTATCCAATAACATTTAATTCAAAATTAATTTATTGGATAACATGCAGTGGCAATTCAAATTTAAACAAGATAAAATCATATTTTATATATAAAATCTCATTTCACATATAAAATCATATTTTATCTCTATATCAAATAAAATCATATTTTATCTATAAAATCCAATTTTACAAATAAAATCATATTTTACTCAATATATCATAAGATCATATCTTATCATCAATTGTACCAAAATAATTGATTTCAAAATTCAATTTACGGATAAAACATTAAAATTTTCCAAAAATTCAAATTTATCCAAAATCAATTTTAAAATTTACGGACTCGAACAATTCGATCCGAAATCTCGTGAACCAATCAAAAACAATTTTTGACCGGACCAAAAATAAAATTTTAACATATTAAAATTAATTTTTAATAAAAATATAAATTTTACCGCGGGCCGCCCGGGACACTCCCGGGCCGGCCCGCACCCGGGGCGCGGGCCGGGGGCAGCCCGGCTGCCCCCTTAGGGCAGCAACAATTGCTGCCCTGCGCAGCGCCCAGCGCTGCGCTGGGCGGCGACGGTCGCCGTCCTGGGCGGCGCCGTGCGCCCCCTTTGGGCGGCGCCGTGCGCCGCCCGGGGCAGCAACAATTGCTGCCCCACCGGGCAGCGATCCAATCGCTGCCCGGGTTTTGCCCCGAAAAAATTTTTTTTTTTTATTTAAAAATATTTATTTTGTTTTCCAAAAACCGAGATTCAAAAATTTTGTACAATCGATTAATTTAATCGTTTGATCTGAGCAACCTGGCTCTGATACCACTGTTGGAAAAAACTGGCGGTCAGATCAATCACGATTGATACCCGGTGCAGCGGAAGTTTAAAAATTTTATCATGGAACAATTCCATGGTGTGGGTATCAACCATTCAACGATTAAATTATTGTGTGTGTAAAATTCAAATAACAATTAATTAAATTTTACCTTCAATCTCGAAGCGAGATTATTGGACACCACACAGATTTCTCTGCGCTTCTTGTATCTCCCAGGAACTGATGAACTCCTTCAATCAGGTCCACGAATGGGGTTTAAATCCCTCTGATAGATTGCACTAGAAAATCTATCAGAAGTTTTCTGCGAAGAGATTAAACGAATCTGATTCGTTATTCCTGACTGCGATTCAAAATCACAGACCGAAATTTTCTCTGACAGAGTGGGAGTGTTCGGCCGAAACTTTATGAGAGAGGGGCTAGGGTTCGAAATTTTGCTCTAAAAAATAATGACCTGTTCTGTCTAATTTCTGTACTGCAATAACTTATTTATAATGCAGGCCACTAACACCTTAGGGCCCATTAGTCATAAGCTAGGGCCCGACAAGCAAAGCCCGCTCGTTCAGAAATTAATATAAAATTCATCGTGACTCCGATTGATAAACCGATTTTACCAATGTGCACAGAAACCATTTCTGCACATTTTAAAGTCAAAATAAATTTTCCTGAATCCAAATTCAGTGGTTTCCAAAAATGTCCATCCCAATGTCATTTTAGGAAATCCTACTCCCTTACTCTTATTTAAGAAGTCCAACTCCTTAGTTCATTAAATTTAACTCTTTAAATTTAACTATCTCAACGGGGATTAAAACTCCATTACACTGTGTGACCCTCAATGGTTCAGGGATACAGCTAGCCGTGGGCTCACAACTCCTTGTGACTCGGAACAACAATTTCCGACTTGCCCAACGAATCATGGTAAAGCGCCTAGCAACATCGCCCCATGATTCCCTAGGTATCACTGATAGTGCCTACAAGAACCAGTAGATTTTGGTTAGTGTACAGTACGGTCCCTTCATCCAAATATCCCGATCGAATCAACAACCATTGGTATATCGAGAGTCGCTCAAGATTCGATAACTATGCAATACATCTTGAAGATCAAATTAGTGACATCGCATGTGCTACTAAGAAACCATTTCTTAAATCACATCAAGTACTCTGGCCAGAGATTTGTCACACTAATATCTCCTCAGATCGCATAGGATATCCACACTCGCAAGTATGTGGTGAATCCTTGACAACAATGCATTGACTCCTATATGTGTCGTAACTGTACCCAATCTCGACACCTGATGACCCCCATAGAGTCGGTAAACGAGTCAAAGCACAGCACTAGCATATAGAGTCTCCATGATGTTTCAAGTCGTAAGGACTAATGGTGTACAACCAAAACCGCGGACTTTATCCACTCGATAAGTGATAACCACTTGGAAAGTCCGGATAGGGTAGTTCGATTATTCATCCTATGAATATCCATTTGCATGCTTCGAACATCTCCATGTTCCCTACCAATGAAACGTGGTACTCCGCATCGCAAATGCTAGTCTCAAACTCGAGCGATCCTTATCCTTATTATCGGACGGCTCAATCGACTAGGAACGGTTTTTAGAATATACAGTGACTATAAGATGTATTTCATGATAGACATCTCCATGTTCTACCACATCTTACATACACTATAGTATATTCAAGGTCTTTATCAAAACAACAATAGTATATCACAATATAACAATATGAAGTAATATAAAGTCATTGCCATAAAAGTGTAAATAATATTAAACAAAAGATTGTTTATACAAAGAGTCATCAAAGCCCATAGCCACACAGTTGGCTCACTGGGCACCCACTCTTACAATCGGAACGTCCGATCCTGCCATCGGAGCTCCCGAAGATCCTGATCTGCCACGTGTCAAAATATCACTTGTTGACTCCGGATAGGGGTGATCGGAGCCTCCGGTCCTGATCGGAGCTTCCGATCCAACCACACGTCATGCCTGACGTAATAACATCGGTGCTTCCGATCGCTCATCGGAGCTTCCGATCCTGTTCGGAGCTTTCGATCGTGCCTTCGGAGCTTCCGATCCGTCCGATACCCAATTCAATTAATTAGAATTAATCCTTTAATTACTCAATTAGGGTACGGGCTACTACATTCTCCCCCACTTAAGATATTTCGTCCTCGAAAACAGATCTTAAGTACCGAATGCAAATACAGAAATCAGAAACATTCTTTATTCAAATCAAACGTTTACAGAGTTTGCAACTGAATACAACTTAAAGAATAAAATCAAAACAACTCAGGATGGTCTTTACGCATCCTGTCCTCAATATCCCAAGTAGCTTCCTCAGTGCCTCGGCGCTGCCACTGAACTAAAACCAAATGAATGACTTTGTTCCGTAAGAACTTATCCTTATAATTCAGGATACGAAGAGGTTTCTCAACATAAGTCAAATCCTTGTCTACCTGAACCTCAGACCGCTGCAGAATATGAGATTCATCCGCCACATACCGTCGCAACAAAGATACGTGGAACACGTCGTGAATACTGGACAGATGCGGTGGCAAAGCTAGTCGATAAGCCAAATCGCCAATACTCTCCAAGATCTCAAACGGACCGATAAATCTGGGAGACAACTTGCCCTTAAGGCCAAATCTGATAATCTTGCGGAAAGGTGACACTCTCAGAAACACTTTCTCCCCGACCTCGAACTGCAAAGGCCTACGCTTGATATTAGCATAGCTGGCCTGACGATCCTGTGCAGTCCTAATTCGTTTCTTGATCATATCAACAATGTCTATCGCCTGCTGGATAAACTTCGGTCCCTCAGCCTGTCTCTCCCACACTTCTTCCCAGAAGAGTGGAGTATGACAACGTCGCCCATACAACGCCTCAAAAGGTGCCATCCCAATACTAGTGTGATAGCTGTTGTTGTAAGCGAACTCGATCAACGGCAAATGATCCTGCCAGGCTGAACCAAAATCCATGACGCACGCTCTAAGCATATCCTCTAACGTACGGATAGTGCGCTCTGACTGACCATCAGTCTCCGGATGATAGGCTGTACTCAAACTGATAGTAGTACCCATCGCACGCTGAACACTCCCCCAGAATCTAGAAGTAAACCTGGGGTCCCGATCACTGACAATGCTCACAGGAACTCCATGAAGTCGGACGATCTCCTGAATGTACATCCGTGCCATGCGATCCACAGAGTACTCTCGGCTATAGGCAATGAAATGCGCTGACTTGGTGAGTCGGTCCACCACCACCCAGATAGCATCACAGTTCCTCGGGGATACCGGCAAATGGGTCACAAAGTCCATAGTGATAAACTCCCATTTCCATTCAGGAATAGGCAGACTGTGAAGCAATCCTCCAGGTCGTCGGTGCTCTGCCTTGACCTGTTGACACACCAAACATCTCGAAACAAACTGATAAACACTGCGTTTCATTCCCTTCCACCAGAAACGAGTACGTAGATCCTTGTACATCTTGCTGCTCCCAGGATGAATACTCAACTTAGTGCGATGCGCCTGAGACAAAATCTCCTCTCGCAACTCTTCATCCTGCGGAATCACAAGCCTACCAGACAAACACAGAAATCCATCTGACTGATAATGAAATCCAGACGAGCTACCCTCGTTAGCTAGACGAGCTAAACGCTGGGTCTTTGAATCAGACATCTGAGCATCTCGGATCCGTGAATACAAGGCTGGCTCAGATAATATCGCAAACATCTGGATACTCTGCATACCTTTCTTATGCTTGAAGGTAAAACCTGAAGTACAACAGTCACTGATCGCACTAGACATCGAACAAGTCTGAAGTGCGGATAGTCGCACCTTGCGACTCAAAGCATCAGCGGTGAGATTAGCAGTTCCCGGATGGTACTTAATCTCGCAATCATAGTCCTTAAGCAAGTCCATCCAACGTCTCTGTCTCATGTTCAATTCTGCCTGAGTGAACAAATACTTGAGACTCTTATGGTCGGTGAAGATCTCAAATTTCTCGCCATACAGATAATGACGCCAGATCTTCAAAGCGAACACAATGGCTGCTAACTCCAAATCATGGACTGGGTAGTTGTCCTCGTGAAGCTTCAGCTGTCTAGAAGCGTATGCGATCACATGCCCATTCTGAGTCAGGACACAACCTAACCCCTGAAGAGAAGCATCCGTGTAAACTACATACCCTCCAGATCCTGACGGTAATGCTAACACCGGCGCAGAAGTCAACCGCCGTCGAAGCTCACGGAAATTCTCCTCACACTCGGAGGACCACTCAAAATCCACACCCTTACGGGTAAGCTGCGTCAACGGTCGAGCTAACTGAGAGAAGTTCAGAATGAAGCGACGATAATACCCTGCTAGACCCAGAAAACTACGGATCTCAGCAACTGTCGTCGGACGCGACCAATTAAGTACCGCTTCAATCTTGCTTGGGTCAACAGAAATTCCCTCCCTGGATATGATATGGCCAAGAAAAACCACTCTATCCGTCCAGAACTCACACTTGCTCAGCTTGGCGTACAATTGCTCATCTCGAAGAGTCTGCAGTACCAACCGCAAGTGAGAAACATGCTCTTCCGTATTACGCAAATAAACCAGGATGTCGTCAATGAAGACCACGACAAACTTGTCCTAATACTCCCTGAAGACACGGTTCATCAGATCCATGAATATAGCCGGCGCATTAGTCAAACCAAATGGCATCACTAGGAACTCGTAATGACCATAGCGAGTACGGAATGCAGTCTTGGCTACGTCCTGATCACGGACTCTCAACTGATGATACCCAGATCTCAAGTCAATCTTGGAGTAAATTGATGTGCCCTGCAGCTGGTCAAACAAGTCATCAACACGAGGCAACGGATACTTGTTCTTCACAGTCACTCGATTCAGCTGCCGGTAGTCAATGCACAGCCGCATCGACCCATCCTTCTTCTTCACGAAGAGAACAGGAGCTCCCCAAGGAGATACACTAGGACGAATGTACCCCTTGTCCAAAAGATCCTGTAGCTGATTCTTTAACTCACGCATCTCTGACGGAGCCAGACGATACGGTGCTCTAGAAATAGGCGAAGTACCCGGCATCAACTCTATGCCAAACTCGACTTCCCTAGCAGGAGGAAAACCCGGAATCTCATCAGGAAACACATCTGGAAATTCATCCACAACAGGAATGCTCTCTATCCCAATACTCTCAGCGGACAAACAACTGCATAGATAAGGTAGCCTTCCCCGCCAGACTCCAGAGCTCGACAGGCTCTCAAAGCTGATACCAAAGGCATCGGGGGTCGCGCTCCCTCACCATAGAAAAACCAACTCTCACTCCCTTCCGGATGAAAGCGTACTAATCTCTGATAGCAGTCCACTGGAGCTCGATAGGTAGTCAGCACATCTATTCCCAGAATGCAATCAAAGTCGTCCATCGCCAGGACCATGAGATTCGCTAACAGAATGTTCCCTTCGAACTCTAAAGGGCAACCCATCACTAGACGCTTAGCCAAAGCAGATTGGCCCGTCGGAGTAGAAACAGACATCACTACGTCTAGTGCAATGCATGGTAACTTATGCCTCTTAACAAAACGTGCAGAAATGAAGGAATGAGATGCACCAGTGTCAATAAGTACAAGAGCAGGTATACCATAAAGCATAAATGTACCTGCGATGACTTTCTCATTCTCCTCCACAGCCTGATCATGTCTCAGGGCAAACACCTGGCCAGAAGCTCGTGGCCTCAAATGAGAACTCCCAGCAGACTGTCCTTGCGACCTCTGCTGTACGGTAGCCTGAGAACCCGATCCTGAACCAGAACCAGAACCGCCTCCCCCAGACTGTGGACAATCCCTCCGGATATGACCAGTCTCTCCACAACGGAAACAAGCTCCAGAAGCCCTGTGGCACTTGTCGGATGGATGGTTCTTCCCACAGTGATCACACTTGTCATTCTTACCGAAACGGACAACACCCCCAGAACCAGAGGAAGAAGAAGATCCAGACTTCTTGAAAGTTTGGGCACGGGGACCCAAAGAACTAGCAGGCCTCGACTGAGGGAAAGACCTGTTCCGCCGAATGCTGTCCTCTGCCTGATGACAACGGCTCACCAAACCCTCGTAGGACATGTCGTCGCCAACTGCCACACGGTCATGGATCTCAGGGTTAAGGCCCTGAAGAAACAGATTATACTTCATCTCTGAGCTATCAGCAATCTCGGGGCAATAGGATAGCAGATCAAAGAACCTCTGCTGATACTCATCAATAGACATGGCTCCTTTTCGCAGACTCAATAGTTCGCCCGCCTTCGACTGTCGGAGTGCAGGAGGAAAATACCGCTTTTGGAAAGCTGTGCGGAACTCGGCCCAGGTGGCCACCCCTCTCGCCGTAACAAAAGGTGCAGAAGTAAACCTCCACCACCTGCGCGCACGCCCATCCAGAAGATAGCCAAGGGTCTCCACCTTCTGCTCATCGGTGCATTGGAAAGTCTGAAAAGTCGTCTCCATGCGGTCTAACCAGTTCTCCGCATCCTCCGGAGACTCACCTCCAACTAAGGGCTTAGGACCCATAGCTAAGAATCGACGCACAGTGAAACGCTCGTCGTCATGGTGACGATGACGCCGTTCTCGACGAGGCTCCCGGTCGGCATCACCCCAACGCCCACCAACACTACCATGAGAACTCTGGTCGTCACGATTTGACATCTACAAAAATACCTCAAGATGAGACTAAATCCCAAGAAATCTTTTGCATGCTCTGATACCATAAATGTAGTGACCCTTACCCGGATCACCTACTAAACAGAACTTATGCATGCAATTAACTTAATTAAACAGATATCAGAATAAAACTGCGGAATCCAAATAACATTATACAATCCCAAGTAAAGGAATCTGTAATTATCCCATAATATACAACCAAATCGAATAGCTGTATAAATCCAAACAACAGTAATAAAACCTAAGCGAAGCTCCAGCCGGCCAACCGCTGACTAGCCCCTCCTGGATCCACCCTCCTCGTCCAATCGCAAACCTGCCCCATGGAATAGGGTGTCCAGAAAATACAGAGTACGAGACGTGAGCATAAAATGCTCAGTGCGAGAGTATGAGTATACATGCATGCAAAGTGAACTCCCTATAGACTCGAGGTCAAGGATCAGATAACAGAGACAGACCGGGCCCTGGTATGTAGCACGCTGTGCCGTCGCTTCAGGAGGTGGCTCCCATACCGAGATAACCGTGGAAACGCCGGACCCAAATCGATGGAAGTCCATCCACTAACAGGATAGGGTACAACCCTACTACAGACATCTCGAAGGAGATACAGCAAGATGCAAATGAATGCAGCATAATATCATGGCATATAAATCATGCAGTCATATAATACATGCATACTCAGTCAGGATATCTCGAACAGTACTTTCGTACCTCAAAACAGTGCAAGCTCTACCAACTCTAGGTCCACGCCTATAGTCTGCTCTACACTGCCAAATGATACTATCATTAAAGTGCTCTAAAAGCCTTAACTAAGCTATTGCATACTCCTAAATATTTATAGGGAGCAAAAGCTATACCTTCGTCCGTCGTTAGCCCTTTGATGTCGATGCCTCCAGAACTTGGGCACAACTTCGCTACGACTACCGAACGCCTCGCCGACCTCCGGACCAAGCCTAAGAAGACTAGAACAGCTCCAAAAGGGCTAGAAAGGAAAGGAGAACTCGGAATTGGCAATTGAAAGTGAAGTCTCGGCCTTCTATTTATAGACAACGATCGGAACTTCCGATCCTTGATCGGAACGTCCGAACCCCGATCGGAACGTCCGATCCTGCCATCGGAGCTTCCGAAGATCCTGATCTGCCACGTGTCAAAATATCACTTGTTGACTCCGGATAGGGGTGATCGGAGCCTCCGGTCCTGATCGGAGCTTCCGATCCAACCACACGTCATGCCTGACGTAATAACATCGGTGCTTCCGATCGCTCATCGGAGCTTCCGATCCTGTTCGGAGCTTCCGATCGTGCCTTCGGAGCTTCCGATCCGTCCGATACCCAATTCAATTAATTAGCATTAATCCTTTAATTACTCAATTAGGGTACGGGCTACTACATGCCCTTTTGACCAATTGGGGATGGACATAGTAGGGCCATTCCCTGTTAGCACAGGACAAAGGAAATTCTTGTTGGTCGCAGTCAATTACTTTTCCAAATGGGTGGAGGCCGAACCCCTTGCGAAGATTACGGAGAACGAAGTGCTCAATTTTTTATGGAAAAATATAGTATGTCGCTTTGGGATCCCTCGCAGGCTAGTATCAGACAATGGGCGACAGTTCTGTGGATCTAAAGTCCGAGCATGGTGTCAAGAAATGAAGATTGAACAGGTTTTCACCTCTTTCGCGTATCCACAGGGGAATGGACAGGTCGAAGTTACCAATAGAACGATAGTCCAAGCTCTCAAGACACGACTGGATGCGGCTAAGGGCAAGTGGGCAGATGAGCTCCCTTCCGTATTGTGGTCCTACCGAACTACAACTCGGTCCGGTATAGGTGAAACCCCTTTCAGCATGGTATACGGGACTGAAGCTGTGCTACTAGCAGAGATAGGGCAAGAGAGTGCAAGAATCATGGCGTATGGGGAAAACAATCAAGAATTACGAGCAATGGATCTAGATTTACTCGAAGAAAACAGGTCCCGAGCTGCAATTAGGCTAGCGGCCTATCGCAAACGAATGACCCAAGCATACAACAAAAGAGTATACCCCAAGGTTTTCCAAGAGGGAGACCTGGTTATGCGAAAAATACAACATCAAGGGGAACGAGGAAAGTTAGAAGCCAAGTATGAAGGCCCATTCAAAGTGATAGGAAAAGCCAGAGTAGCCGCATATTACATGGAAGATGCTCAAGGTAAAAAGGGTAAAAGGCCATGGAACGCTCAGCACTTGAAAAAATATTATCCCTAACAGCTCAGTTCGGGCCTCATCATGTTATCTATTTTTCACTAAACTGGCACTTAACCAGTTATTTATATTTTTGAAGTTTTCTTGTTTACATTAGGATCATTCCTGTCTAGTGTCAATTTTATTTTGAAAATATGGCGCTGAAAAGTTTTGGTCTATTTTTATAAAACAATTTTTTGAGAAACATACCTTGCAAAGCCCAGGCAGGTCTGGCACTCAAAATCCACATCAGTGGTCTCAAAAGCCCAGGCAGGTCTGGCACTCAAAATCCACATCAGTGGTCTCAAAAGCCCAGGCAGGTCTGGCACTCAAAATACACATCAGTGGTCTCAAAGCCCAGGCAGGTCTGGCACTCAAAATCCACATCAGTGGTCTCAAAGCCCAGGCAGGTCTGGCACTCAAAATCCATATCAGTGGTCTCAAAAGCCCAGGCAGGTCTGGCACTCAAAATCCACATCAGTGGTCTCAAAGCCCAGGCAGGTCTGGCACTCAAAATCCACATCAGTGGTCTCAAAGCCCAGGCAGGTCTGGCACTCAAAATCCACATCAGTGGTCTCAAAGCCCAGGCAGGTCTGGCACTCAAAATCCACATCAGTGGTCTCAAAAGCCCAGGCAGGTCTGGCACTCAAAATCCACATCAGTGGTCTCAAAACCTAGGCAGGTCTGGCACTCAAAATCCACATCAGTGGTCTCAAAGCCCAGGCAGGTCTGGCACTCAAAATACACATCAGTGGTCTCAGAGCCCAGGCAGGTCTGGCACTTAAAATCCACATCATTGGTCTCAAAGCCCAGGCAGGTCTGGCACTCAAAATCCACATCAGTGGTCTCAAAGCCCAGGCAGGTCTTACACTTAAAACCCATATCAGTATTAGAGCCTAATAGCTGAGCAGGTCCAGCACATCAACTACTTCGGTAGTAAGCAGGTCTAGCATTAAAACGATTTCCATTAACGGTACTTAGAACTTAAAAGTTTAAATATCGATCGATCTCAAGGGCTGAATTAAGGTTGAACAAATTCATTATCGCCCTGTCGTAATTAAGTCAGTTCAGGCATATATAGGTCGGGACTTCATAAACTTGCATAAGTTTGTTCCGTTATTAAGTCAGTTCGGGCATATATAGGTCGGGACTTCATAAACTTGCATAAGTTTGTTCCGTTATTAAGTCAGTTCGGGCATATATAAGTCGGGACTTTATAAACTTGCATGTTTGTTCCGTTATTAAGTCAGTTCGGGCACATATAGGTCGGGCTTTATAAAACTCATAAGTCTGGCTTCAGTTATTAAACCAGTCCGGGAACATATAGGTCGGGACCTTATAAACTTGCATGATAAAAGTTTGGTCAGTTATTAAACCAGTCCGGGTACATATAGGTCGGGACCTTATAAACTTTCATGATAAGTTTGGTTTCAGTTATTAAAACAGTCCGGGCACACGCAGATCGGGGCCTTAAAACAGTCGGACTTGGTAAAATTTCTCGCATTTTTTAAAGAGACCCGAACTAAAAATAGAATAAGAAATAAACGTTCATTCATAGCAACAATGTATCAGCCCGACCTGGGCAATAACAAAAATCGATGACCACGCAGGGTATCATTCATATCATGTTTTTAGACAATTCAGAGCAGGAAGAAGAAATAATCAAGGGGTGGGGGCATCCTGTGGCCTTGAGTTCTGGCCGGGACTTGTTGTTCTCTCCGGCCCGGCCTCCTCGGAGTCCTCATCAGGCATGTCATCTAGGGCCTTGGAACAGTCCAGGAAAAGGGCGGGGTGCTCGGTCTCTGAATACCCATTAGCCCTGAACTGGGCTAAGCACCCCTTAAAACCCTCGTCAAAAAAAGTAGCTGCCTTCTCAGCTACGGCGTTAGCAAAATCAGCGGAATTCAAGAATTCTCTTTTCCCGACCTCCTTCGAAGCCTCAAGTTCCCGAGTCAAGGCCCGTACTTGGTTCTTTAGTTCAATCTTGTCCACTTCCAGCTCGGCAGTCTTTTTATGAGCAGCCTCCAGAGCATCCCGTATGGATTCAATCTCCACCCTCATCTCGGTCACCTTTTCATCATGATCAGCCTTCATTTCCCGGGTTTTTCGTGTGAGCTCAGAAATCCGAGCAACGAAGGCCTCCTGGTTCAGGTTGTGTTCCTCCCGGTCTTTGAAAGCTCGGCTGGTGATCTCCCCTCCCCAAGATAGAGCTTGTGAAAACATGAAGGTTAAAACCCAGCTCGGTACATGACAGCTCCGTATACAAGGTAAGATCGAAAAATGCAATATACCTGCAGGGATGCAAGAGCGAAGTTCTGTTCAGCCTCCAAGGTAGGCACTCCTTGAAGGATTTTTAAATCAGAACGAGAAATCAGGTTCTGCATTATGCCTAGGCACCCTTGGGGGTCGGGCTTCGAGAAAAATGACATCTCTGGGACCCCGGGCTGATCTGGCATTCCCTGAGGTTCAGCGTCAGGTAGGGACCCGAACTCTATTATGGGTTCTTTGCCACGGGCTCGGGACGAGGAAACAATGGACGACTGCTCAAGCTCGGGAAGATTGGCGCTGGGCTTTTCCTTGGTTTTGGAAGCTTTCTTTTTTGACTGTTCAGGGGGAGGAGGTTCGGGATGAGTTATGGCCTCACTGTCCTCTGTTTTCTTCCTCTTCAAGTTCTTCAGTGCAGCTCTGAAGTTGGCAGGCATAGCGGCAGATTTGATCCTGTCGTCTAAAAATAAAAAATGTATACATATATAAAAATACGGTAAATCAAAGGCATAAGGGGAATCAGTCTAAGATAAGGATAGCACGGGTACAGGGGTACTACCTACATCCCCTTGGATCTCTACTCCCTTCCCACTGAAGCCATAATGACAGAGCAGATCCTCCTCAATCAGGCTCTCAATATCAAAAGTTTGCGCAGACATGGTATTGATAAAATTGGTAAAGTTGTGAGTAGGTAAAGCTGGCAGTTCAGGACTGGTAAAGTTCATAGCCCAGTTAGACCGGCATTCCCATGGCTGGTTGGGGTTGACAAAAAAGTATCTGTTTGTCCAGCCTTTGTGGGAGCTAGGCTTACCCTTCAGAAAGGGGTATTCGGGTCGCATGGAAATATAGAAGCGACCCGGGGCGGTTTTCTTAATTTGCAAGAAGTAAATGAAATTTCCTATGTCTAAGGGAATTCGGAAGAAACAGAAAAGTACACCTAATGATAGAATTGAACTAAAAGAGTTCGGGGATAATTGACTCGAGCACATACAAAAGTATTGACATAAGTAGGAAATGCAGTTCGGGACTGGAAATCTTAAACCCATCTTGATTTGATCTAGGCTGAAGCTCAAGAAATTAGGAGGGGGCCTGTGAGCCCGGTCTTTACGGCCCGGGATTATAAGATCATAGGTATCGGGCATTCCCGATTTCTCCCTAATGAGGGGACCTAGGTCTGGACTTAGATGGGAGGCCAGGACTTCATACCATTGTTTCCCTTTGGCAGATAATCGGGCTTCATCCGACCTGAGTTTGTGCAATCGCTTTAATTTTTCTATACGAGTCTCCGACAGATCCAGCTCTGAGCTTGGATTATTGGAATCGGAGGGCTCGGGGTTGTTAGAAGGAGAATTGGATGCTTCAAAAAAGGCTACTATTTCCCGAACAGAAGTCTCGTCTGGGGAGGACATATTAATCAACCTAGTATAAGGACGGTAGGACTTACAGGTGAAAGAGTTGTAGCTCGGGAGTGACACAAACAAGACAGAAGCAGTAGTCCGGGTCGGGCGAGCTCTTGAAATTTTTGCAGCGTAACAGTACGAGAGTGAAAGGTGAAAAAATAAATTTTTACCGCCTAGTATATATATAGAGGTGGTGAATCGATCTGGACCGTTGATTTTTAACATGATCTACGGCTCGGGACGGGACAAGCCATGTTTTTTTTGGCTTCGGGAAAAGAACCGTCAGAGGACATCTGAGCCGTTCACTAAAAACACATCACGCGGATCCTGATCTAGACCGTTCAAAAGAAACACATTGCATGAATTAAATTCTGAACTGGTCGAATGACACATGCATAGATCGGGGTTCGGATTAAATTCTTAGTCTAACTTCATTCTTCTTTTAGACCAGTTTGGGAGGTACTATTGTTACCCCGAGAAAATATTTTAACCCGAGCCCGTTTATAATGGGTCTGCTAGATATGACCAGGACTGGTATTTATGGGCCGACCAGGGCTGGGCCTAGTATGCCGTACGCATCTTTTTTATAATTCGAGTGAGACTCTGATACATGTGAGATATAAGTATGGATCTTCTCAAATATTCACAAGATAGAGATAAACTTAAGAAGGGTCCAATGGATGAAGAGTCCTAGTCCAGGATATGTTATAATTCTACTAGGTAACTTATTCTATTTTCTCCTATAAATACAGGTACTGTTATGGTTGTATTCATTATTCACGCACTCATATCTCTCAGTTTTCGTATTAATCATACCCTCTGCCTTCAAGACACTGACTTAGGCATCGGAGGGGTCACGCTGAAAACACTTTCGGCGCCCCTTGACCTAGTTGTTGCTTGTGCAGAACTTGGTGGTACCCGACCCGACCTGCTCCATAAAGAAATTGGAGGATCGATTCTACCAGACCGAACCCGAGGTAAAATTCTGACATCATCAAATAAAATCACAAAGATTGATACAATCACACTATATGCACTCGAAGACTTCAAACCCTTCAAAAAGAATTAATCCAGATCAGAGAAAAAAGAGAATTCTGCAGCTTTCTTTTTGAATGTGTGTATCAACTGCTTCGGTCTTCTTTATTTTTATGCAAGCCTCTTTGAATCGGTTAGTTAGTTGGAGGAGTTGTGATTGGTACTGATCTCCTGCGTCTTCATCTTGCATGATATTGTGCACCTCCTTGATCCTTCATTCCCATTGGTCATAATAGCTGGATAAGAAAGCAACATTACATTTCAAAAAACATGTTTTCTAAATTTCTATTTCAGCAAAATCATTCTTTATGATATTGAGAGTGTAGGTTGTCTCTATACAATTACAAATGACTTGTTTCAGGGTATCCTTGCAAGCGTTGAGGGATCCCTACAAGAGCTTGCAGCCATTGCCATCGTCTGAGGCTCGAGGCCGGGTGTGTCTTCCCCAACTAATAAAACTCTTTAGATTTTAATTCTAGTCTAGTAGATTATGGTGGATTCTGAGTCGTGTTAATTTTATGTAGTTTTATGCATAAGCATCCTATTTGAATGTAATTAAATTTGTTTCAACTGTATTGTTTTACAATGTGTTGTGTTGAGAAAACAAATGTATTTGTATTTTTATATTTGTTTGTCTGAGAATTTTGTTCGGTGTTTGCTTGTAATTGTGCTTATGCGATTTATGTACATGCCCAAAAATAAGGGCTTAAGGCTCATTAAATTGGTTGCAAAGATTGGATTAGATTGATAATTGGCCATGGGGTTGTGGTCCAGCGAGAAGTCAATTTAGGCCCAATTCAGTAAATGTTTCAACTGTCGCAAGAATAGACCAAGTCAAATTAATATGGGAAGTATTACTACAAATTAACAAGTCGTTTGTTTTAAAAGTTAAATGTTTCGCATATTAATTACCATTTAGCATTACCGTGCATGGCACGCCCGCAACCCAATTATTTTTGCAAAAAATATTTAATATTTATATCATATTTTTTATGTTACATAATTTTTTTTGTAAAAAAGAAAGATGTTCATAGTATTTACATTTTAAGGTTTCGTGTGAACCATTAACTTGTATGGATGGATAAACTTTAGGTAAATTTCAAATCCACTCTCTATAAATCAAACAATTTTAGTAGTAATTGTGATGGATTTCGTATACAACCAACTTTACATAGAATTGTATATGATCAATTAAGGATCATATTGTGCTGAGTTTTGGGTTGCAATATTTTTTGTAATAGATCAGTCGAGGAGCTATAAACACATTTTAAAAGAATTGGCCAAGGACTGAATTTTTTAGTCGAGGTGCTATGTGTTTCAGTTAGGCAGTGTGATAAGTCTTAACTTAACTGGATTTGTACAAAGAGTTGTATAAATCAAAGTCTTATAGTGAATATTCTTACGACAGTGGAAGAAAGGTTGACGTCGGAGCAGTTGAGTCTCCGAATATTCAAAAACATGTCTAATTTGTTTTCCTCTTTTTTTTTAAATTTTTATGGTTTGTATTTAAAAACTAATTAAATGAAATATGATCGAAAAAAATTGTGATATACTTTTTTTGTTTAAAGTTGCAATTTTTAAATTTACTAGGAAGGTGCACGTGCGATGCACGTAATGAACCTAGAATTATATATATGGTTATGAATTAACATCCAATAAATTTTACGGATATCTGACTGATGTTGGTCATAGACATTATTTTCAAACTAAATAAAAAGATATAAAATCAATAAGTGAAAAATTAAAATGTTCATTATAGATTTAAGTTTCAAAATTAAACATAAGGAAAATAAACTCAAACCCTAAAGATAAGAAAAATTTACAATTCTAGTTTTATAAGTTAGCCTATTTTGACTTTTAGTTATGTGGCTTGTAAAAATATGATTTTTATCAAATAACTTCTAATTTTTTGTCCTTTTTTGCCTGAAACATCTAAATATATAGAATATGATTTATTTGAAATCGGTGGTTTTTTTACATAGCACATGTGTTGAAATAAATTTTATATTACACATTAAAATTAATCGAAATTAAAAAAGAAAAAGAAAATAAAGAAAAATTATCCTCAAAACATCAAAATAAGAGGGAAAATTTTGTTGTTTTTCTTATTTTTGGTTTGGGAAAATTGCATGCTAGTATATACAATGTAACACCATTTCAACGAAAATGAACTAAAATAGCTAAAAATCTTAGCATACTAAACTAAAACTGAAATATGAAAATATGAAGGACCAAAATCATAAAGTAACAAAATTAATTTACTTTAGGTAAATTTTTGGGAAAAATACATTTTTAGTCCTTATACTTTCATATCAAAACACTTTTGGTCCCTAAACATTTCAACAAAACACTTTTAGTCCTTAAACTTTAAAAATGGTAACAAAATTAGTTCTTGCCATTTATTTTATAGTTAAATATATTTGTGAGGACTAATTTATGATATTATTAAATTTTAGGGTCTAAAAATGAATAAAATTAATAATAAAATATTGTGAAAATAAAAAAAATAAAAATAGTAAATGAAACTATATTTTTTTTTAAAAAATGTTTTATCTTTATTTTAAAAATTTTAAAAAAATTAAAAACTAAAATTAAAATTAGAGTTTCAACTTTCAAGATTAATTTGTATACCATATGTATTTTTTATTCGTTTTAATTTATTATTGATGTTTAATATTTACAAAAATAATTATATATATTACATATTTATATTTGATATTTTAAGAAAATTAAAATTTATCTAGTTCGTATCTTATTATTAAATAAAAGTAAATACTTAATTAAATTTAATATCAAATCAGTTATTTAGTATCAAAGATATTAAATAAATTTTATTTTAAAAAATTATTAGAAAATAAATTAAGAAATGTGCATATTAAAATATTTATAAGATATTTAATTTTAAAAACATATTCGATTATTTTTATGAAAAATCTATATTCTAAAGTAGATATTTTATGTTTAATAAAAAAATCGTAATAAATTTTATTTACATATAATAACATCATAAAAAAGAATAAATATGTTACTCAAAAAAATGTTTGTATTGTAGATATTATGATTTTTATTTTTCATGTTTTTTTATTTATTTAGGTATATAATTTAAAAATATAATAAATTAGTCCCCAAAAATATATTTAACCATAAAAAAACTATAAGGACTAATTGTGTTGCAATTTATAAAGTTTAAGGACTAAAAGTGTTGCTTTGAAATATTTAAGGACAAAAAATGTTTTGATGTGAAAGTATAAGGACTAAAACTGTACTTTTTCCTAAATTTTTTAATGTGAAACATAAGCTTCATTTTTATCACATTAGAAATGTAAGATATTATCGGTGTCAAATAAACATTCTCTAATGTATTTAATGATTTCAAGTAACAAAAAAGAAAAAAAAAACTTATAGGATGAAATTCAACTTTAACAAGTAATATAAAAAAATCAAAACAATCCAACTTACAGGAAAATAATAATTTCCCCTAAAATATATTATGCTAATATAATAAATATGTAGGATAATAATAATTTTTTTAAAAAAATGTACTCTCTAGTCTAAAGTTGTTGATCCATTTTAATTAATAACGTAGATAATGCCAAAAAATTTTATTTTAATTAAAACACTTGAAAAAATAATGTAATTAAAATAAATGTACATAATAATTTCAAAATTATGTATATAAGTGTTTGACACAAAAAGTAAGTGAATCTAAATGACAATTCAAAATCGGTTAATTAATATATTAAAAAAACTATTGTGATAAAATGAAGTATATAGGCATTAATTGAGAGTAGACAATAATATTCAAAGAATTTATAATTGAGAAAGTTCAATAAAATAAATGTAATTTCTCCTTGAAAAAAAATTACTCTGACACGTAATAATCATTTGATGCACGCTGTTAGGAAATCAAATATATGAGTTTCGGCATTTGACAAACAAATTTGCACATCAACAAATTGGAAAGCAGAACAAGAGCAGAAACAGCGTAGCAGAACAAGAGCAGAAGCAACAGAGAAAGCAAAACATAAGTGAGGACAAGAGTAGAATAGCAGAAGCAGAAGAGAGAGGAGATCAGAAGTTGCTCACCAAGTAACCAGTCGAAGTCTTTAACCTTTGGAAAAATACTTCCGTACCATGCTACACTCAGACTGAGAAACTGCATTACAGTGTACTTTCATGTCAGAGACAAGACAACGACTACAATCCAACGGATACATATTTGAATCAACATAACTATTGTCTTACTCCTATAAATAGATACCATTGGCTGCAAAAAAAAGAAGAATCTGGCAAAATCAAGAACTTGCAAACACTTACAGTATACAATTTCAATATAAGAGTTCAAAGCTCACATTGAAGATTATATCAGGAGCCGAAAAACACCAGCACACGCATCAAGCATATCAGATCAAGTGAGAATTATATGGTGCGAAGTTTTGAGTTGTACAAACATTGCAAACATATTAGTTGAGTGTGCTGACCAAAATACTATTGTAGAATCAATTGAGGGCTGATTTGTTCTGAGTTGAGTCTAGGAGTCTCAGTTGTAGGAGTGGGGTAAGTACTAACTGATGTGGGGTGTTGAAAAGGATTGTAATACTCAAAGATTTTTAGAGTGATACCTTCTGGTAGAACCGAAAGAAGGGGTGACGTAAAAGAGTTTAGTTTCGAACACCTAAAAACAAATTGTTGTGTTGATTACTTTTTGTTAAACACACATACAAAACTAGTAGCCTTTTGATGAGCGTACTCACTCTGTTAGTTGACTTAATTTCGCACAAGTACATTTGTTGGTCAATTAGCAAAGAGACGCGAGAAAAACCCGATCTCAGTAGCTAACACTACTGAACTCACCATTGAAGATTTCAGCAATAGTCTACACCAGTAAACATATACAATCAATCAACAATAATCGATCCTGAAAAGTGGGTTTATTTCTCGCCTCTGTATATGATTCAAATGGTTGTATTCAGTGAAATTGCAAAGAGATTTTGGTACAACACATTGGACAACTGTATTATCGAAACCATCGAGACATGTTCTACTGAAAATAACATTTGGCAGCAGTTGATCAAGCTAGGCGACGATGAGGAGACTGAGCAGATCAAAACTTCACTGGGTGAAGATATTGAAAAACTTTGCTGCTAATACATTTACACGCTAGAAGATGAGGAGAGCACGAGTCAACAAATCTTGCCTCTTGACTCACTCAAAGATTGTTGAACGGAACCGATTGATTTCGTTGAAGAATCTTGTTGTTCAGTTAGCTCATCCAGCTCTTCTATTGAAGATGAAGATAGTTGTCTCTTGGCCAATGATGATCAAACATCTACCAATGAAAAAGCATCTGAAAAATTTTCTTCAAGTGGACAGGTATATGACTTTAACTCAGATGAATTTATACGAGAAGAATGAGTCAATGCACTATACAAAATGGCCAATGAGTACCAAAGATTGTGCTTAACATTTGAGAAAGTCAAAGCAAAGCAAAGCAAAATGATCTGCCACACACCATGTCTAAAAATTCAATAGATATACTAAATCTTAATGCATAGATTGTTAAGATCAAAACTGAAAATGCTGAGATACAAGTGGAAAGTTAATAGTTAAAATTAGAAAATCTGAAGCTGACTGAACTGATAAACACTTGGAATAAGTCCTCAGCCATGCTAACTGAGATGCAGGAGTCCCAACAGCCTTCTGGAGACATAAGTGGTCTCGGATTTGGTGACAAGGACTGCAAACCAGTTGAGACAAGTACTCAATCATATCTGGATCGACAAGAACACTTCAAAATAAGTGAAATTTTTCAGGTCCAACATGATATATGAAAATTTAGAACCCAAGATTCATGTAAGTTTGACAATATCTCAATCAAATAATCTTTACCATCGTAGATTGGGATATGAAGAACATGAGAGTTCTAAGTCTAGTTGGATCAAGAACAAACCCGCTTGGTCTAGATTTGGTCAAATCAGACAATGCTCTGTGAAGGTACATCATTGACATCTTATTTCAAAAATACATCAGTTCAGAAGAGATATTGGAGGCCTAACTTGCAAATTCATTCTAGACAGACACCTCAAATGGACACACAATCATATACATGCATATCATACACATCACCCACATATCTGTTTATGCACAACCACAGTGGAAACAAATTGTTGTGTCGATTACTTTCTATTGAACACAAATACAAAAAACCAGTATCCATTTGATAAGTACTCACTTTGTAAGTTGACATATTTTTGCACAAGTGTATTTCTTGGTCAATTAACAAAGATACGCGAGAAAGACCATAGCTCAGTTGCTAACCCTACTGAACTCACCACTAAAAATTCCAGCAGAGGTCTACACCAGTAGAAATAGAGCAACAATCAACGATAAATCGATCCTGACATACGCATTAGTATTTTTAAAGTTAGTAAATCTTACCGTTTATATCTAAGTTGTAACTTAGTAAATACATGACATAAAAGATGCATATACATTTACATAATTCAATAACAAATTACACACAAAATACATGTATAATTATATATATATATATATATTAGAACATGTATAGTTTAAAAATCAAAATTACATTTTTCCATTCATGAGAAAATAATAAAAGAAATTCACATAAAAATAAAAATTTTGACAAATACGCTAACCACCACAATATATAGAAATAAAATATAAACAGTGACAAATTATTATCAACTAAAATTATCTAATGTAACAAAATTATCTTATTAATTCAAAATAAAACCACAAAAATTATTCATTAAATTTGATATTTAATTATGTTTTCATCAAATTATAACTTCTTCTGGATTTTGGGTACCTTTCCTGGTTTGCCATAGAATTACATATTATGAATAGTTAATTTTATATTGGAACGGATATTTTGTGAATTAATATTCAATTTCATGCGATCATTAAATTTCAATTTTTAGTCTGATATCTTTGTTTTTATGGTAATGTTAGTAATTTTTTCGACATAGTACTGAAATGGAACAAATATACTGCTGATGAAGTGTTGGCTTGTAAAATGTTACATTATCACTACCAATGAAATAGGACGAAAGTTTCAAAATATAAAAGTTTTAGGGCTAAAACTGAAATGTGATAACATAAATGACCAAATTTAAAAAATAACATAATTATAGGATAAAAAAAATGCAGTTTCCTAAAAAATAATAAGTGTTTAAAATTTAATGTTAAGAGAAAAATAACGCTCTCAATTTTGTATGTGAAAATTTTAAGTTAATATAATTACTCAATCTAAAAATTAATTAATCGAATATATATTACAATACAAAAGAAGTTAGTAGATTAACACAAATGCTTTGTAATTAGGGATGACATTTTTAGATAAGAGAAAAATATATTTGAAACAATCTTCATCCGAGAAAAAATATCTGTATTTTATGCAAATCACGTTTCTTCGTAATAATATTAATTCTAAATATTAAAATATTTTAAAAAGACAATTTAACAAATTTTAATAATAATATGTTAACCAATAGTAATAGTTTATTAATATAGTGTAGATCGATAATATGGTTTAAAATGTGTATTTTTTAAGTAATAATAGTAATAGTAAGAATATAATCAATGCAACAATGAACAATTAAATTAGCTTTATTAAATTGTGGAAAATGACTTAAAATACCCCCTTGGATTTTCATATTACAAATGAAGCAATAATTTAAACAAGGGCAATTAAGACTATTCACAAATCAAACTCACATATTTATAGATAGTATAGATTACTTGTTATCCTATCCGGATCCACTACTAATCACTTCATAAATATGTAATTAACTTAATTAAAACATTAAATATATAAATAGCGGAAGATAACTTAAAGCTTAAGAATTAATTATACAAACCAATAGAATTACAATAAAATACAAAAAAGGCTGAAAGGTTGAAGGCCACATGTGGCGTCTGGAGGACGAGGAATTTCTTGAGTTGAAAAGGCTGGGAATTGGCAGGGTGAGTTACTACATTGGCAAGCAGACAAGACACACTTTCCAGTCCTTGAACACCTGCTTCTTGGAAGTTTAAATCTGGAGGAATTTCCTGAAGACTTTGGGGAACTCGCAACACTTAGAGCAATTAAAGTGGATTCTTGTAGCGATTCTACCAACGCTTGGGTTGAGAAAATAGGCGAGGAACAAGAGAGCCATGGAAATGAAGGCTTTCAAGTCATAATTATACGAAAGAAAGAGGATGATTAAAGTTACAAACTTCAACAGTCACGTCATCACGTGTACAAGATAAAATTTCAAAAGGAGAAATTGCATATATCACCCTTGTGAAATCTCGTGTTAGCTAATAACCCCCTGTGAAAATTTTTTAAGCTAATAACCCCCTGTGATTCTAGATTTGTAGCATACACACCCCTTCTGGCTAAAAAATGACGAAAATGCCCTCGACTTTTATGAACTATTTAATTTATCATTTATTTTATGTAGGGGTATTTTCGTCATTTTTTAGCTGAAAAGGGTGTGTATGCTACAAATCTAGAATCACAAGGGGTTATTAGCTTAAAAAATTTTCACAGGGGGTTATTAGCTAACACGAAATTTCACAAGGGTGATATATGCAATTTTCCCATTTCAAAAACATGTTTTCTAAATTTCTATTTCAGCAAAATCATCCTTTTGGTGATGTTTCGTGGTCGTAACATTGTACTTGTTCGGTGAAATCTTCACATTTAGGCTAAATAATGTGAAGTCGTCTATTAATTTAAAACACAGAGCATAATATATCGAAATAAATGTTTTGCAAGTAAGATTTAGTTTATTGATTTGGTTCTTTATGATTTTGAGGGAGTAGGCTATAGTTTATTTAAGACTTTTAGAGCATGATAGGTGATATTTGGCATGCTAGATAATACATGGTATTTATGTATTGTAGTGCTGCATGGTAGGCTTGGAACCTAGAGAGGAGCTTCTAGGATCTGCCTTAGTAAGGTACGGAAGTATTATTCGAGATATCCAGATTGAGTATGCATGTATTATATGTTTGCATGTATTATTTGATTGCATGATTTATATGACACAACATGTCATGAATATGTTAAATACATGAGCATATTGAGCTATATCCTTATGATATCCTGTAGTAGGGTATCTACCCTATCCTGTCAGTAGATGGTTGGACACATAAATTCGTGGCAGGTCACCAATATTAGTTGGACACATGATCTCATGTCAGTTCACTGATATTTGGTTGGACACGTAGACTTGTTTTAGGTCACCATCAGGGTATGTAGGTCACTTCCTGTAGCGACAGCTCAGGATGCTACATACCCAAGGCCCAAGTCTGTTCTTGATCAGATATTCTTGACCACGTGTTTTGGTACCCATACACTTGAATACATGCACATATAATATTGTATACTCATAATATCGTACTGGTCATGTTAGACTCACTTCAGGTTATTTTCTATTGTCTGGATACCCCATTCAATGGGACATATGCAGGTAGTTCTCTTGAGGATAGGAAGGTTAGATTGTGACCAAGGCTGAATGAAAGGGTTGACCACTAGGCTTTAATTTCTGGTATATAGCTTATTTAAAGTTCCGCATTTACTCTGATTAAGATTATTTAATGTTTAATTGCATGCTTAAGTTTTTGATTAGTAGGTGATAACGGTACATGTCACTACATTTATGGTGTCAGAGCATGAAATAAGATTCTTTGTGATATAGTATTGATTTTGGGTTATCCTTTGTAGGATTCCGAGTTTGATTCAATGACGAGCAGTATCAGGAATTGGAATATAAAGATGTTTAGTATTTTCCAAGATCGTCATTGCCAAGGTTGGCATCAGAGGTTCGTATTATGTGGATCCCAACAGGATGGAGCTGGAAGAGAAGATCCAATTTTCAACGACAGACGCTTCTCAGGGTTGAATGGAATGTGTGACATGTAGTCATCCATTCAGCTTCGACCAAGGAAGCCACCCCTGAAGACTCTCCATTAGTAGTTGGAGAGATTGTCAGAAAAATCTTGTCTCATCTACCAGATAAGGAATCCAACAATATTGGAAGGATCCTGTATATTAGTGAGATTTAATCTTTTACAATTGCGTTCTGGCTATCATCAGTTGCGGATCAAAGATGCAGATGTGTCCAAGACAGCATTCCGGACATGATATGGGCACTACGAGTTTTTGGTAATGCCATTTGGATTGACCAATGCTCCCGCAGTTTCATGGATCTCATGAACCGTGTATTTCAGCCGTACCTTGATCAGTTTATCATAGTCTTCATTGATGATATCCTGATCTACTCGAGGAGCATTGAGGAACATAGACAGCACTTGCAGACAGCGTTGCAGACTTTGAGGGAGCATCGACTGTATGCAAAGTTCAGTAAGTGCGAGTTTTGGCTTGAGCAGGTGGCATTTCTAGGCCACGTGATTTTGAGAGATGGGATAGCAGTGGATCAGACGAAGGTACAAGCAGTACAGGACTGGGGAATTCTGAAGAATGCTTCAGAGATTCGCAGTTTCTTGGGATTGGCGGGTTACTACCGGAAGTTCATCAAGGGTTTTTCTTCTATTGCAGTACCCTTGACTTCCTTGACCAAGAAAAATGCGAAGTTTATATGGAGTTCGGACTGCCAGAGGAGCTTCGATCAGCTTAAGGAAGCAATCACTTATGCGCCAGTGTTGGCGATGCAAGTGCCCCATGAGGAGTTAGTGGTATTCACGGATGCGTCTAAACTGGGTTTAGGCGCCGTGCTTATGCAGAGTGACAGAGTCATTGCCTATGCGTCAAGACAGTTGAAGATTCATGAGAAGAACTATCCAACGCATGACTTGGAGCTAGCAGCAGTGGTTTTTGCTTTGAAGATCTGGAGGCACTATTTGTACGGTGAAAAATTCAAGATTTTCATAGACCACAAGAGTCTCAAGTACTTCTTCACATAGAAGGAGTTGAACATGAGACAACGCCGATGGTTGGAATTAATGAAGGACTATTACTGTGACATTAGCTACCATCCGGGTAAGGCTAATGTGGTGGCTGATGCATTGAGTCGGAAGACTTCAGTGGTATCCTGTTTGACAGTACAGTTGCCACTTCAGGAGGAGATTCAGAGATTTGGTTTGGAGTACTATTCGGGCGGTCACGCACCGAGTTTGGCAGTGTTAGTAGTACAGCCGAATCTTTGATATCATATCAGGGATGGACAGCCTGTAGATGAGGAGTTGCAGCGGATGATGCTTAGGGATGAGGTTAAGGGTAGTCTTCTTTTTACTGTCAGTGATGGCATTGTTCAGTACCATGGTCGAATGTGCGTACCGAATATTGATCAGCTGAGAACTGAGATCCTGACAGAGGCTCACACATCTCCGTATTCCATTCATTCCGGAAGTATGAAGATGTATAGAGATTTGCATTAGTTATATTGGTGGCCCGACATGAAGAGTGATATTGCACGATTCGTATTTGAGTGCTTGACTTGTCAGCAGGTCAAGGCAGAGCACCAGCGTCCAGCAGGGTTGCTTAATCCTCTACCCATTCCAGTATGGAAGTGGGAGAACATCACGATGGACTTTGTAGTTGGCCTTCCGAGGAGTACTAGAGGATGTACAGCTATTTGGGTGATCGTGAATAGACTCACCAAGTCAGCTCATTTCTTGCCGGTGAGGACTACTTACTCGTTGACACAGTATGGAGAGCTTTATATCAAGGAGATTGTTAGACTGCATGGCATACCAGTGTCGATATTATCAGACAGGGATCCGAGATTTACATCTGCTTTCTGGAAGAGTTTGCACACATAATTGGGGACTAGATTATTGTTCAGTACAGAGTTCCATCCCCAGACAGATGGTCAGTCTGAGAGAGTGATCCAGGTTCTCGAGGATCTACTTAGAGCTTGCATCATAAACTTTCAGGGCTCTTGGGAGACTAGATTGCCATTAGTAGAGTTTATCTATAACAACAGTTTTCAGGCATCTATAGGTATGGCTCCTTATGCATCTCTCTACGAGAGGAGATGCAGATCTCCCGTACATTGGGATGAGGTTGGCGAGAGGATTCTACTCGGTCCCGAGATTGTACAGCAGACTGTAGACATTGTGATTCAGATTTGGGATCGTATGAGGACTGCTCAAAGTCGTCAGAAGAGTTATGCTGATACTCGACGACAAGATCTTGAATTTGTTGTTGGTGATCATGTGTTTATGAAGGTATCACCTATGAAAGGGGTGATGAGATTTGATCGAAGAGGTAAGCTGAATCCGAGGAATATTGGGCCTTTTGAGATCTTGGAAAGAGTTGGCACATTGGCCTACCGTTTGGCTTTGCCACCAGGGCTTGCGGCAGTGCACAACGTCTTTCATGTATCCATGCTACGGAGATACGTCTCGAATCCGGCGCCTGTACTGGATTACGAGCCTTTGCGATTAGCACCGGATCTAGTATTTGAGGAGAGGCCTGTTCGGATCTTAGCCAGAGAGGAGCGGAGATTGAGGACGCGGGTCATACCGATGGTCAAATTCCAGTGGCTGAATCATTCTGAGGAGGAAGCCACTTGGGAGACCGAGGCAGACATGAGGACTCGCTACCCGGAGCTATTCGGGTAAGTACTTTAATTTCGAGGACGAAATTCAGTTTAAGGGGGGGAGAATTGTAACACCCAGAAAATTTTAAAACGTAAATCCGCATGCATAATTAGGAGAAATTAATTTTAAAATAAGGGTTAAATGTATTTATGTGTTATTATGTGATGTATATGCATGATTTAATTTATTTTATTTAACCCGCAATTTTAGAATTTTAGATATTTGAGAATTTTATTGATTTGATCGCGTAGACGGGACCGTGGACGGACGAGATACCAATCTTCTTAGCCAAAAATATTTTATGAGTTTTATGAGCCTTAAAATAATATTTTAAGGTATTTTGTCAATAAAATTTTAGTGTTTAATTATATATTTATTTAAGGATTGATTTTTAGCCAAAAGTAGTCCATGTTTTGACTTTTATTGAATCTTAAAAGTAGCCTATTTAATTATTTCGGGATTTATACTTTTATATCAGATTAGTATGTATTTCAAGAGTTTAAAATTTTATATTTTATGATTATATTATCTACCTAATTATTTTATATTAGTTATTATCCTAAATCTACCCAAAATTAAACCCCAAAATCACTCCCTACCCTACGAATAATATGATCAGCCGCCTCCAACCCCTTTCTTCAACCTTTCTCACGCCTCTTTTCCAGAAACACAGCCTCCATAGCCAATCAGGCAACTTCCTTTGGAGATTTTGGTCCGTTCGTCGTCCCGGAGACCCGTAAACGTATCAATCTTCGTTCAAAGATTAAAAGGCATGTCTAAAACTTTTATTTGGCCACCATATAAGCTATTACTCATGCATGATGTGTTTTATTTCAGATTTTTCATGGAAATTTTGTGTTTATGCATGTATGCCTTGTATTGATGCATATTCTTGCTTGATTGGTCATGACTCACGTTTTTGACAAGCATGGTATGGTCCAGAGGCTGGGGCTCGGTCAAGGGGTGTCCTAGTGTGCCTTAGGGTTGAGTGGTTTGAGTGGTTTGAGCCAAGGTTGGTCTGAACCGAAACAATATCTTCTGGTTGCATAGAAGGTCGCAGTTTGAGCGGTTTTGGGAGAATGGATCGTGTGCACTGTATAGGATGGGTTTGAGGGTGATTCCAATTGGGTTAGAACCCCAAGACATAGAGGAAGTTATCTCAGGTAGTTCTCTAGCCAGTGATGGTCGGAGTTGGGCGGCCGAATGGCCGAAAGTCCAGCGTCGCGCACGAGAAGAAATTAGGCAGATTTTGTTTTGGTTCGTTCTCCTTTGTTAGGACTCCGTTTGGGCTGGTTTTTAGCTTTCTGGAAACGTCTTGAAGTATTCTAGGTGTAGGTGGAGGTTCTACGGCTATTTGGTGGCCGGATTAGGGCGGCCAATGCCTCTGAACAGAAGCTGGTCGCAGCCGAGAGTAAGGAACAAGAGGGAAACGGGTTTAGGGTTTTGTACAGGTCCGGGTCGGGTCTTGGGGCCTGGATCGGGTCTGGTAATTTGTGGGTCGGTTCAGGTTGGTCCGGGTCCGGGTTAGGTGGGCCGGGCTCGAGTATTTTTAATTTTTAATTGTTTAAGGTTTTAATTGGTTTTTGGGCCAATTAATTAGAAATAAAATTATTTGGGCTTCCAAATAATTTTATTTTGGGCTTTAAATAATTTATTTAAGTTAGCCCAATGATGTTTATGGGCTTGGGACCCCATGAGAATTTTTGGGCCAGTCAGTGGATTTTTGGGCCAGTCTAGAGTTTTATTGGGCTTAATTAAGTTAATGGGCTTAAATATTTTTATTTAGGCCCAATTAAGTTTAATCAAGTTATTTGGGCTAAAATATAATTATTGGGTTTTATTTAAGTTTAATGGGGTTAAAGTGAGTGATCAGCAGTCTGGACCAACCCATGAAAAATAACTAAGTCCGAAATATATATTTAATTATTTTATGCATGAAGTTTATATTTTAATTATAAGTATATTTATTATGAAAATAAATTAAATATATATTACGGACATATTTTCAGTGCATGCATTCATGAAAATTTACATGTTATGATTATGATCAAGTGTTGAGCAAAAATATTTTTATGATGGGAATTGAAGTAGTGTGACAGCACAGAGGTTGTTATCCACTATTTATGTTAAGAGGTAGTTTACTACCAGCACAGAGGTGGTTTATCACCGCCACGTACGTTGGTTCAGGAGACTGATCAGTCGGCACAGATTTAGTCACACTTACTGATACGACCATATTATGTTTCAAAATGTCGTGCTCAACTATATTAAGTATGCTTATGATGTCAAGTTATGTTTATGTTCAAGAATAAGATCAGTGATGTTTATGACAAAATGATGAAATATTTTATGCATGCATGCATGTACACATATATGTATTAGTATGATTATGTGATGCATTATTTTTAACCTTGTTATAAAGGATTAGACATGTTGAGCCCCTAGGCTCACTACGCTTATATGGTGCAGGTGAGTCAGATGATTATTGATGATACTTTTGTAGCTCCTACCGGTGGTGAGGATGTATGAGCTCACTGAACAGTGGCCCCGTGACCATTGCAGTTTTAGATGATGTTTTCAGATACTTTTATTTTATGATGTTGAGTTTTTAAACAAGTTGCATATTTTTATTTTATTATTTCCGCATATGAGAGTTTTAAACATGTACTACTTACTATTTTGTTTCATGCATGAAACCCTTTTTAATTATTTATTTGCTTATGATTATTTAAGTTACTACTAAGAAGTAGTATTTCATTTTAAATGTGATACATATATGTATGGACATATATGTATTGTTTTTATAATAATAAAAAAAAAATTTCGCATTTAAGTTTAAAGAGTCTTAGATGTTTCAATTGGTATCAAAGCACGGTCCTTGGAGGGTGTCCATCTGCCACGTGAAGCTCAAAAATCTCACTATCGGTCTGTAAGTTTTTAAATGCTTTAATAAGATTTATTAGGAGCTTATGTAGTAGTTTAAGAATTTCATACCTAGTAAAACTTTTGAAACCCTTAAGTTATGCATTGCGATTTACGTTAAAAAAAAAAAAAAGTGGTGATGCGATATGCCTCGGAGAAGAGTAGTCCATAGGTGTAAAATTGGGTAATTTAATTTGGGTGAATCTGCTTGGAAATATTTTGCGTGCGAAGAAGTTGCTGAGACGGGGTTGCCAGGGGTTTCTCGCTAGTGTAGTCATGTCAGCAGAGCCATATGCCAGTTTCCTAGCAGAAATAGAGGTGGTTCGTGACTTTTCAGATGTCTTCCCGGAGGACGTTGCAGGTATTCCACCAGCTAGAGATGTGGAGTTCAGTATTGATCTGATACCAGGTACTGTGCCGATCTCTAAGGCACCGTATCGAATTGCTCCTACTGAGATGAAAGAGCTGAAGGAGCAGATTCAAAAATTGTTGGAGAAGGGCTTTATTCGCCCTAGCTTTTCTCCTTGGGGAGCCTCGGTGTTATTTGTGAAAAAGAAGGATGGGAGTTTCAGACTTTGCATCGACTACCAAGAGCTTAACAGAGTCACAGTGAAGAACAATTATCCACTGCTAAGGATAGAAGACTTGTTCGATCAGTTACAGGGAGCTTTGGTTTTCTCTAAGATTGATCTGCGTTCTGGCTATCATCAGTTGCGGATCAAAGATGCAGATGTGTCCAAGATAGCATTCCGGACATGATATGGGCACTACGAGATTTTGGTAATGCCATTTGGATTGACCAATGCTCCCGCGGTTTTCATGGATCTCATGAACCGTGTATTTCAACCGTACCTTGATCAGTTTATCATAGTCTTCGTTGATGATATCCTGATCTACTCGAGGAGCATTGAGGAACATAGACAGTACTTGCAGACAGCGTTGTAGACTTTGAGGGAGCATCGACTATAAGCGAAGTTCAGTAAGTGCGAGTTTTGGCTTGAGCAGGTGGCATTTCTAGGCCACGTGATTTTGAGAGATGGGATAGCAGTGGATCAGACGAAGGTACAGGCAGTACAGGACTGGGGAATTCTGAAGAATGCTTCAGAGATTCGCAATTTCTTGGGATTGGCGGGTTACTACCGGAAGTTCATCAAGGGTTTTTCTTCTATTGCAGTACCCTTGACTTCCTTGACCAAGAAAAATGCGAAGTTTATATGGAGTTCGGACTGCCAGAGGAGCTTCGATCAGCTTAAGGAAGCAATCACTTCTGCGCCAGTGTTGGCGATGCCAGTGACCCATGAGGAGTTAGTGGTATTCATGGATGCGTCTAAACTGGGTTTAGGCGCCGTGCTTATGCAGAGTGACAGAGTCATTGCCTATGCATCAAGACAGTTGAAGATTCATGAGAAGAACTATCCGACGCATGACTTGGAGCTAGCAGCAGTGGTTTTTACTTTGAAGATCTGGAGGCACTATTTGTACGGTGAAAAATGCAAGATTTTCATAGACCACAAGAGTCTCAAGTACTTCTTCACACAGAAGGAGTTGAACATGAGACAACGCCGATGGTTGGAATTAGTGAAGGACTACGACTGTGACATTAGCTACCATCCGAATAAGGCTAATATGGTGGATGATGCGTTGAGTCGGAAGATTTCAGTGGTATCCTGTTTGACAGTACAGTTGCCACTTCAGGAGGAGATTCAGAGATTTGGTTTGGAGTACTATTCGGGCGGTCACGCACCGAGTTTGGCAGTGTTAGTAGTACAGCCGAATCTTCGAGATCGTATCAAGGATGGACAGCTTGTAGATGAGGAGTTGCAGCGGATGATGCTTATGGATGAGGTTAAGGGTAGTCTTCTTTTTACTGTCAGTGATGGCATTGTTCAGTACCGTGATCAAATGTGCGTACCGAATATTGATCAGCTGAGAACTGAGATCCTGACAGAGGCTCACACATCTCCGTATTCCATTCATCCCGGAAGTACGAAGATGTATAGAGATTTGCATTAGTTATATTGGTGGCCCAACATGAAGAGTGATATCGCATGATTCGTATCTGAGTGCTTGACTTGTCAGCAGGTCAAGGCAGAGCACCAGCGTCCAGCAGGGTTGCTTAATCCTCTACCCATTCCAGTATGGAAGTGGGAGAACATTACGATGGACTTTGTAGTTGGCCTTCCGAGGAGTACTAGAGGATGTACAGCTATTTGGGTGATCGTGGATAGACTCACCAAGTCAGCTCATTTCTTGTCGGTGAGGACTACTTACTCGTTGACACAGTATGGAGAGCTTTATATCAAGGAGATTGTTAGACTGCATGGCATACCAGTGTCGATAGTATCAGACAGGGATCCGAGATTTACATCTGCTTTCTGGAAGAGTTTGCACACATAATTGGGGACTAGATTATTGTTCAGTACAGAGTTCCATCCCCAGACAGATGGTCAGTCTGAGAGAGTGATCCAGGTTCTCGAGGATCTACTGAGAGCTTGCATCATCAACTTTCAGGGCTCTTGGGAGACTAGATTACCATTAGTAGAGTTTATCTATAACAACATTTTTCAGGCATCTATAGGTATGACTCCTTATGCAGCTCTCTATGGGAGGAGATGCAGATCTCCCGTGCATTGGGATGATATTGGCGAGAGGATTCTACTCGGTCCCGAGATTGTACAGCAGACTGCAGACATTGAGATTCAGATTCGGGATCGTATGAGGACTGCTCAGAGTCGTCAAAAGAGTTATGCTGATACTCGACGACGAGATCTTGAATTTGTTGTTGGTGATCATGTGTTTCTGAAGGTATCACCTATGAAAGGGGTGATGAGATTTGGTCGAAGAGGTAAGCTGAATCCAAGGAATATTGGGCCTTTTGAGATCTTGGAGAGAGTTGGCACATTGGCCTACTGTTTGTCTTTGCCACCGGGGCTTGCGGCAGTGCACAACGTCTTTCATGTATCCATGCTATGGAGATACGTCTCAAATCCGGCGCATGTACTGGATTACGAGCCTTTGCGGTTAGCACCGGATCTAGTATTTGAGGAGAGGCCTGTTCGGATCTTAGCCAGAGAGGAGCGGAGATTGAGGATGCGGGTCATACCGATGGTCAAAGTCCAGTGGCTGAATCATTTTGAGGAGGAAGCCACTTGGGAGACCGAGGCAGACATGAGGACTCGTTACCCAGAGCTATTCGGGTAAGTACTTTAATTTCGAGGACGAAATTCAGTTTAAGGGGGGGAGAATTTTAACACCCAGAAAATTTTAAAACGTAAATCCACATGCATAATTAGGAGAAATTAATTTTAAAATAAGGGTTAAATGTATTTATGTGTTATTATGTGATGTATATGCATGATTTAATTTATTTTATTTAACCCGCAATTTTAGAATTTTAGATATTTGAGAATTTTATTGATTTGATCGCGTAGACGGGACCGTGGACGGATGAGATACCAATCTTCTTAGCCAAAAATATTTTATGAGTTTTATGAGCCTTAAAATAATATTTTAAGGTATTTTGTCAAGAAAATTTTAGTGTTTAATTATATATTTATTTAAGGATTGATTTTTAGCCAAAATTAGTCCATGTATTGACTTTTATTGAATCTTAAAAATAGCCTATTTAATTATTTCGGGATTTATACTTTTATATCAGATTAGTATGTATTTCAAGAGTTTAAAATTTTAAATTTTATGATTATATTATCTACCTAATTATTTTATATTAGTTATTATCCTAAATCTACCCAAAATTAAACCCCAAAATCACTCCCTACCCTACGGCTAATATGTTCAGCCGCCTCCAACCCCTTTCTTCAACCTTTCTCACACCTCTTTTCCAGAAACACAGCCTCCATAGCCAATCAAGCAACTTCCTTTGGAGATTTTGGTCCGTTCGTCGTTCCGGAGACCCGTAAACGCATCAATCTTCGTTCAAAGATTAAAAGGCATGTCTAAAACTTTTATTTGGCCACCATATAAGCTATTACTCATGCATGATGTGTTTTATTTCATATTTTCATGGAAATTTTGAGTTTATGCATGTATGCCTTGTATTGATGCATGTTCTTGCTTGATTGGTCATGACTCACGTTTTTGCCAAGCATGGTATGGTCCAGAGGCTGGGGCTCGGTCAAGGGGTGTCCTAGGGTGCCTTAGGGTCGAGTGGTTTGAGCCAATGTTGGTCTGAACCGAAACAATATCTTCTGGTTGCATAGAAGGTCGCAGTTTGAGCGATTTTGGGAGAATGGTTCGTGTGCATTGTATAGGATGGGTTTGAGGGTGATTCCAATTGGGTTAGAACCACAAGACATAGAGGAAGTTATCTCAGGTAGTTCTCTAGCCAGTGATAGTCGGAGTTGGGCGGCCCAACGGCCGGAAGTCCGGCGTCGCGCGCAGCGCACGAACAGAAATTAGGCAGATTTTGTTTTGGTTCGTTCTCCTTCGTTAGGACTCCGTTTGGGCTGGTTTTTAGCTTTCTGGAAACGTCTTGAAGTCTTATAGGTGTAGGTGGTGGTTCTCCGGTTATTTGGTGGCCGGAGTAGGGTGGCCGATGCCTCTGAACAGAAGCTGGTCGCAGCCGAGAGTAAGGAACAAGAGGGAAATGGGTTTAGGGTTTTGGGCAAGTCCGGGTCGGATCTTGGGGCCTGGATCGGGTCTGGTAATTTGTGGGTTGGTTTAGGTCGGTCCGGGTCCGGTTTAGGTGGGCCGGGCTCGAGTAATTTTAATTTTTAATTGTTTAAGGTTTTAATTGGTTTTTTGGCCAATTAATTAGAAATAAAATTATTTGGGCTTCCAAATAATTTTATTTTGGGCTTTAAATAATTTATTTAAGTTAGCCCAATGATTTTTATGGGCTTGGAAGCCCATGAGAATTTTTGGGCCAGTCAGTGGATTTTTGGGCCAGTCTAGAGTTTTATTGGGCTTAATTAAGTTAATGGGTTTAAATATTTTTATTTAGGCCCAGTTAAGTTTAATCAAGTTATTTGGGCTAAAATATGATTATTGGATTTTATTTAAGTTTAATGGGGTTAAAGTGAGTGATCAGAAGTCTGGACCAACCCATGAAAAATAACTAAGTCCGGAATATATATTTAATTACTTTATGCATGAAGTTTATATTTTAAGTATAAGTATATTTATTATGAAAATAAATTAAATATATATTACGGACATATTTTCAGTGCATGCATTCATGAAAATTTACATGTTATGATTATGATCAAGTGTTGAGCAAAAATATTTTTATGATGGGAATTGAAGTAGTGTGACAGCACAGAGGTGGTTATCCACTATTTATGTTAAGAGGTAGTTTACTACCAGCACAAAGGTGATTTATCACCGCCACGTACGTTGGTTCAGGAGACTGATCAGTCGGCACAGATTTAGTCACACTTACTGATACGACCATATTATGTTTCAAAATGTCGTGCTCAACTATATTATGTATGCTTATGATGTCAAGTTATGTTTATGTTCAAGAATAAGATCAGTGATGTTTATGGCAAGATGATGAAATATTTTATGCATGCATGCATGTACACATATATGTATTAGTATGATTATGTGATGTATTATTTTTAACCTTGTTATAAAGGATTAGACATGTTGAGCCCCTAGGCTCACTACGCTTATATGGTGCAGGTGAGTCAGATGATTATTGATGATACTTTTGTAGCTCCTACCGGTGGTGAGGATGTATGAGCTCACTGAACAATGGCCCCGTGACCATTGCAATTTTAGATGATGTTTTCAGATACTTTTATTTTATGATGTTGAGTTTTTAAACAAGTTGCATATTTCTATTTTATTATTTCCGCATATGAGAGTTTCAAACATGTACTACTTACTATTTTGTTTCATGCATGAAACCCTTTTAATTATTTATTTGTTTATGATTATTTAAGTTACTACTAAGAAGTAGTATTTCATTTTAAATGTGATACATATATGTATGGGCATATATGTATTGTTTTTATAATAAAAAAAAATCCGCATTTAAGTTTAAAGAGTCTTAGATGTTTCAGAAGGGTTTGGAATTCATGGGAATCAAGTTGGAGAGCATGAGAGCCAAGTTCGAATTCATGGAGCTCGAGTTGGAGGACTGAAATTATATGGAAACTTTAGTGTCATCCAAATACAATCTACACCTTCCAAAATGTATTTCAGGATGTCATGAAGCTATGTTTAAAATTTTGGCTCGATCCGACGGCTAGATTTTGAGATATGAATTTTTGAATAATAATGCACAATTCGGACAGCTTCAGAGCCTAGGCTCCAGTTTAAATCGCCTAGGCGCCAGTACGGGATTTACACACTGTACGGCGTGTACTGTTTGTTTTCGGGTTTTTGATTATTTTTTTATATTTTGTGCTATTTTTGAGTATTCTATGCTTACTAGGAAACTTTTAGATGATATCTTTTGATATCTTTAGTTTTATTTTGTTTTATATTTTATTATTTTGTAGTTGTATTATAAATACAACATATACAATCATTATTGAATACAACAACAATGAAGATTATTGAATATTGATTTTATCAATTATAATTCTTTCTAGAATTATTACAAAGCTTTGCTTTGTGTATCCAAAAATCAAACTTATCAAAGTTTCATAAACTTTGTGGCGTTTGTCAATTGATTATATTCGTGGATTGTCAGAAACATGTTCCTCTGAAGGTTCCGTTGAGATCGATTGTTTATCTCGTGATTATCTGTTTGTGGTTTCATTGTAAATTAGAGGTGGATATCCAAAAACTGTGATTATCTGTTGCTAATTTCATTGTAAATTAGAGGTGGATTTTCCAAACTTACTTGTTTCAAAAGATCGGGACAACATTATTGAGTCTTTTTGTTATTTAACTGAGGGTGCGATTTTAATATAGTCGTGTTTGCTTTTCATGATATCCAAGATTCTTATCATTTGGTATCAAAGCTTAAGGTTCCATTGATTCAAGTAAGTCGTATCTTTCTATTTGTTCTTCTTATCTGTTCTTCGTTCTTCTTATCTGTTCTTCGTTCTTCTTATCCGTTCTTCATCGTTCGTTGGAATCTTTCCTTCGTCGAATTTCTGTGTCGTTTCTTTCAAACTTGTTATCCAAGTCTCGTGTCTTGTGTTACAAGTTATAAATTAAAAAAAACAAAAAAAATTCGAAAATTCAAAAAAAAAAAGAAAAAGAGGATTTCGAAATTGGTGAGGAAAAAAGGGGTGGAAAAAAAAAAGAGGAGAGAAGAAACGAGAAAACTTGTGGCTAAATTTTTGCAGATAAAGGAAAGATTTGAGGACAAATCTTTTTGAAGAAGAGGAGTCTGATATGAATCTAAAAAGCTATCGAAGATTCATATTGTTCCAAGAGTTCTCTCATAATTTGTCATCAAGAATTGAAGGGTTTGGAATTCATGGGAATCAAGTTGGAGAGCATGAGAGCCAAGTTGGAATTCATGGAGCTCGAGTTGGAGGACTGAAATTATCTGGAAACTTTAGTGTCATCCAAATACAATCTACACCTTCCAAAATGTATTTCAGGATGTCATGAAGCAACGTTTAAAATTTTGGATCGATCCGACGGCTAGATTTTGAGATATGAATTTTTGAATAATAATGCACAATTCGGACAGCTTCAGAGCCTAGGCTCCAGTTTAAAGCGCCTAGGCGCCAGTACGGGATTTACACATAGTACATGCGTGTTTTCGGGTTTTTGATTATTTTTTTATATTTTGTGCTATTTTTGAGTATTCTAAGATTACTAGGAAACTTTTAGATGATATCTTTTGATATCTTTAGTTTTATTTTGTTTTATATTTTATTATTTTGTAGTTGTATTATATATACAACATATACAATCATTATTGAATACAACAACAATGAAGATTATTGAATATTGATTTTATCAATTATAATTCTTTCTAGAATTATGACAAAGCTTTGCTTTGTGTATCCAAAAATCAAACTTATCAAAGTTTCATAAACTTTGTGGCGTTTGTCAATTGATTATATTCGTGGATTGTCAGAGACATGTTCCTCTGAAGGTTCCGTTGAGATCGATTGTTTATCTCGTGATTATCTTTTGCTAGTTTCATTGTAAATTAGAGGTGGATATCCAAAAACTGTGATTATCTATTGCTAATTTCATTGTAAATTAAAGGTGGATTTTCCAAACTTACTTGTTTCAAAAGATCGGGACAACATTATTGAGTCTTTTTGTTATTGAACTGAGGGTGCGATTTTAATATAGTCGTGTTTGCTTTTCATGACATCCAAGATTCTTATCATAAACTGTATCTGTCGGTCATAGAGACGTCACCATTTCCTGAATATCAGTTTAGTCCTTTTTTGTGGTTTCTCAAGTAGTTTGGCTTTCTTTTGTAAATATCAAAACTAAATTTCCCAAAAATTTCCCCTCTTTTGGTGTTTATCAAAACATTGCAATTTATTATATGATAAACTGATATATATTGTCATCATGATAAACTGATATTCATTGTTATGCAAATTCTATTTCAATCACGAACTTTTCCCCCTTTTTGATAAACTAAACAACATAGATCAGGAAGGAGAGATACAATAGTAGATAATATAATAATCTTGTTGTGACAACAGATAAACTATCTTTGATCAGAAGAGGATCTGTGAAATGACGAACTACGAGTTTGTTGATGAGTTGCTGAGGTACTGCGCTGTAGAGCTTGAGCTTCATATTGATTTCGCAAAATATTCTGAGTTAAACTTGTCAGAGTTTTGATTTGCCGAGAAATTCCTTGAAAATTGGATTGAACTGAATTGTGAAAGGTCTGAACAAATCCATTCAAGCTGTCATCTTTTGTCTCCAAAGACTGATGAGAGTTTTGCAGTTGAGGTAGGGAGCTAGTCAGTTGATTTGAATCCACGAGGATTTTATCCAGTAGTGCAAAATTTTCTTGAAGTTTACTGAGCTCAGCATTCATCGATTGTCTCAGAAAAGAGATGTTGTTGTTTGTTGTTTGTTGATTTTATTTGAGACTAGTGACAGTATTGGACATGGCATAGACTGAATTCTCAATCTGAGTAAGTGTGTGATACCAATCATCTTCAGTCGTGGAAGTTGGAGATGGGAATCCTTTGTCAGTAAATGAGAGATATTCTTTGGTAAAATCTTGCTTCTGTCCTTTAGGAGGTGATGAAGGTCTAGCTGAGATCATGTCAACTTTTTCTTTTCCTTTGTCCTGATGATTTGATGATTCAGGAGCTGTATGAACAATCATTGCTAGAGTTTGAGGTAGAGTCTCAGTCTCAATAGCTTTGGCAGGAGGAGATGAATCATTGATGATTTGTTCATGTGTGGATAATTCATTCATTTGTTCTTGCAGCTTTTTATCTTCAAGAAGAATTGGTGGGACTAAAGAATCATCAGTTGAAGGGACTTTTGAAGGTGCTTCTTCAACAACAGACTTGGTTGGAGCAGGTGTGTCATCAGGTTGGGATGAGATTTCCAACGTTTGAGAGACTTCCTTGGATTCTGTTAGAACTTGTTCGGTGGGAATTGAGAAGGGTATCTCTACTGCTTGAGAAAAGAATGTTTTTGAGATTTCCTTCTGAGATAGAGTGAATGTCTCATCTGCTTGATAAAGACGTGGAGAGGATTGAATTTCCATGGTGATTGAGTGAGGTTCTTCCGGTTCTTCTTGGTGAGACAACGGAGGCACAACTTCCTCCATAGATGGTGCTGTGAATACAGGAGTTGAATGATCCTCAGCTTCAATATGAGAGATGACTTCAACAATGTTCATGAGTTGAAGCTCGGGTAAAGTATTTTCAATTGCTAAAGTGTGTAATTGCTGCTCAATGATTGTATCGGTTGTTTTGGGATCAACTGAAGTTTCTCTTTGAAGTTCTTCAAATACCTGATCAATTGACTGGTTGGAGGATTCCGTGGAAGTGTGACTTTTCTTGCTTTTCTTGTGTTTGGATTTGGATGATGAGTGTGATTTGTGTTTCTTCCAAACAAAGACGTCTGGAATTTCCAAAGTTTGATCAGTCTCCCAGAATTTTACTTCTATTTGAATATTGATGAGATCAGTTTGCAGTTGAGTAAATATGGTTCTGTCTTCATAAGAAGTTCTGACACATGGATCGTAATTGCTTTGAAATTCATCAACAATTTCTCCCAGTTTCTTTATCCTTAAGAGATCATAGAAGTACTTTCTTCTTATCAATGCATCTTGAATGTTAGCAGTCTTGACAACTCTCAGTACAATTTCTTCAAGTTTGACAAATTTTAAAAGCTCATTCATTTTGGTGAGATGTCTGGCCAGTGTAGATGTCCTGTATTGGTGTCAAGTATCAAAGATTTCAGCAGTACGCTTCTCAGCATATTCAAGTACCTCATCCATGGTTAAATCAATTTGTAGTTGAATGGCATTGGATGGTCTGTCAGGATCTGAGAAGGATGCTATTTGAGAGCTTCCTGCTACTAAGTCCAATCCTGAGTGAGTATATTCAACAATTTTTTTCGAAGATAAACCACCAATTGGGATTGCTGGAGGCAGGACTAATATTTGTGAGATACCTTGCAGAGAGGCTTTCTGAGTCTTAACTTCCTTTCCTAAGTCTTCATGTGTTGGAGTTTTTAAAGATGGTTGAAGAATCTGTAGTGGTTCAACCATCATAGGTTGCTTTCCCTTCGGACCAATTTTGGTTTTTAACTTCTCAGCTATTTTATCAACGAGATGTGCATCTTCAGTTGAGGTCATTTTAGCTGGTTTAGGAACCACAGAAATTATTAGTTTGTATGGGGATGTAATAGCCTTGGTTTGTAGAGTTCTTGTACGCTTGGTTTGAGGCAGTTTAACTACTTCTTCACTATCAGTTTCATCACTGTCATGAATAACAAGATTTCTTTTCTTTTTGGTTGACTTCTTTGTTGGTGTCTTCTGTGCCTTTGTAGTAGTCAAGTCAGTTGATTCTCTGGACTGAAAATTTGGTAGATACTCAACATTTAGAACTCCAAGATTATGCAATTGAGAAGGTGCTTGAAGAGTAATTCCAAGAGTTTCAAGAAGTTGACTAGCTTGTAGTATATATCCCGAAGATTGCTTGGTAGGTGTCATCATTTGAACAAATATGTTAAAGAGGATATTGCTCCAGTTGATCTTCACACCTATCATGATGGCAGTAACGGTTAGTTTGGCGAAGGACCCTCCTTTTGCCAAAATACTTTTGGCCACAATATCAGCCAACATTTGATATTCAGGCTTTAAGTCTCTTTTGAATCTAGACAGAGAAATTGGTTGACTTGAACCAGAAAACGTGCTTTGCATCTCATTGATATCAGTATTCGATATAATATTGAAGTCAGTATTACCTGAGGTAGGTAAACTGAAGGTGTTGGCGAAAAATTCTTCACTAATTTGAATGGAGTGTCCGCTGTGAGACAGTAACAGTACGCCATCATCCTGAAGTGTGCAATTGTGATATAATGACAGCAAGTCCGTTTGATAGAATTTCAAACTTTTGATATCCAGAAAAGGCCGAAGTCCAGATTGTTCCAGAGCAGTGCAAACCTTGGATATCCCTGGTTTATCCATTCCATATAGAGACTCAAAATCAACAGCGAGAGCATTGAGAATGTAAACTGCAGATGAAGTGGCCATTTGAAATGGTTCCTGTGAATCGATGAGGCAATCGTAAGAGAAGTTAAAGATTGATTTAGGGTTTATGATATACTGAATTGTTGTATTTTTTGATGACTTGGTCAATACGACACAAGTATTACGTGGCTCACAAAGTAATTTAAAATTCAAATTACATCGTACAGCAAGGCGGGAAATAGTACACATATTTCTTTCTATAAATAATACGTGTTTGTACCAAAAAAATAGTGAAATATAACAGTATATCCGATTAAGTTGAGCTAAGGGATATGAGTAACATTGTGCCCTTGTTTGGTTTTGGTCAAAGGTCTTATATGGCTTGTGAGGCATTTCGAGAGAGTTACTTTAAGATTGAAAAGAAAAAAATCGAGGAGAGAGTGTTTGAAAAGGTGATGAAGGTTTGGTTGAAGATAGAAGAGCTCCACATGTATCATCATTCTCAGTTTCCTCCGAGGAAGTATGAGGATGCAAAGGAGATAGCTCAGAGGGCGATGTACTATATGATAGCACTAGATACATTTGTGCCCAGAGACATTTTTAAGGAGAAAAATGTTCTCTATATGATGCTCAATAAGGAATACATCACATTGGTTTGTATTGCAACCGATGAGCTAATGGACCCTTCAGTTGCTCCTCTACGAGCATGGGTGACTAACTGGAGCTATGAGATATTCCTTAAGATGAGGGAAATAAAAAGTGTATGATTGTATCCTATCAATTTCAAGTATTAATGAATGAATTTTTTACTTAAACTAAGTTTTGTGCATAAACTGTTTTACCTAAACTGTGTTGATGCAACTATTAAGTAAACAAAAGTAAACTAAAATAGTAAGCACGAAAATCCATGTTATCAGATAATGATTACATGCAATCAAATTTCAGAGATTTTTTGTCATAAACAGTGCCTTATTTTGTGAAAGTTATACGTAAGAGACTCTTGATATTCTTAATATTTTAAATGTAATAAATGCTAAAAACTCTTCGATATATGGGCTGTTAGTCTATATATATAAAGATACTCAAGAAGTGCAAGTAAACACTAAGTTAAGTAAAAGAAATGGAGAGCTGGAGAGCTGCTCATGAAGATTTCATCGAGGGGAAGGTTGCTCGTTTACGAGCAAAGCTGATTCAGATGCAGTTTAGGGGTCCAGAGGCACTTGATCCTGAAGAGGTGCGTCGTTTGGAGAAATATAAACAAGTGCTTGGAATAAAAGACCCTGCGTATGTCCTTGGTCGTGAGGGCATACAACTCCTGCTCTTGAAGAAGGAGTTAAGGGTAGTGACCCTTTTCCATAGCCTGGAATAGGTGGAAGATGGCCCACTGGAGGAGCATCTTCGCCTTTGGAAAATGGCTGTGGAAACTGAAATAGAAATTGTAAATGGGGTTTATAAATAAAATATGCTATTTTGATTTAATGTGTTGTTATTTATATTTTGATGTTTGTTACAAACCCAAAATATAAACTGCAAAAGAATTATTTAACATTCCCCCTTAATGTATGCTCATATCTTCTTAAGAAGAAGAGAGGAGTCTTATCGTAACTTTAAACAATTATAATAAAATATCAATGGAGAGTCAGTTTAATATTTTTGCGAAGAATTCAGTTTAGGCCATGCTAAACTGTTTGGATCTTTTGCAATGGATAAAATAATTCTAATTTAATTCAATAAGTCCTAAAATATTTCGAAAGTAAGAAAACTTAGACTCTGGGAGTGGTTTGGTGAAGATATCTGCAGTTTGTTGCTCTGTTGAAATATGCTCCAGTAGGATATTGTTTTTGAGTGCGTGATCTCGGATGAAATGATGTCTAACTTTGATATGTTTTGTTCTTGAATGAAGAATGGGGTTGTAAGTAATTGCAATTGTGCTGGTGTTATCACAGAAAATTGGTGATTCATGTTCTTCAATTCCATAATTCCTCAACTGTTGTTGAATCCAGAGCAGTTGAGCACATCAACTTTCTGCAGCCAAGTACTCAGCTTCTGTTGTGGAGGTTGTAATGGATGTTTGTTTCTTGCTAAACCATGAGATCAGTCTATCCCCAAGGAATTGACATGATCCACTTGTACTTTTTCTATCCAGTTTGCATCCAGCATAATCAGCATCTGAGTATCCAACTAGATTGAAGGAGTTATGCTTAGCATACCATAGACCAACATCCTGAGTCCCTTTAAGTTACCTTAGTATCCTTTTACCAGATACGAAGTGAGACTGCTTGGGATTTGATTGAAATCTAGCACATAAGCAAACTGCAAAAACAATGTCAGGTCTACTGGCTGTTAAATAAAGTAATGACCCTATTAGACCTCGATACATTGTTGCATCAACTGATATTCCCCCTTCATCTTGGTCAAGCTTAATTGATGCATCCATGGGAGTTGTGGCAACTGTGCAGTTTTCCATACCAAACTTTTTGATCAGTTCTTTGGTATACTTGGTTTGACTTATAAATGTCCCATTTTCCATTTGACGAGCTTGTAACCCAAGAAAGAAATTCAGTTCACCCATCATGCTCATCTCGAATTTTTTCTGCATTAACTTTGAAAATCTTGTGCATAGTTTGGGGTTAGTTGACCCAAAGATAATGTCATCAACATATATTTGAACTAATAAGGTATGGTCACCTTTCGTGAATTTGAACAAAGTCTTATCAACTGTGTCTATTGCAAATTTGTGTTCAAGAAAAAATTTAGTTAAGGTGTCATACCAAGCTCTAGGATCCTGTTTCAGTCCATAAAGAGCTTTGTTTAAGTGATACACATAGTCTGGAAATTGATGATTTGTGAATCCTGGTGGTTGTTCAACAAAGACTTCTTCTTGGAGTTTTCCATTTAAGAAAGAACTTTTAACATCCATTTGATAAACTTTGAAGTTTTTGATTGAAGCATACGCAAGGAATATTCTTATGGCTTCCAGTATAGCTACTGGTGCATAGGTTTCATCATAGTCAATTCCTTCTTCTTGCATGTATCCTTGAGTTACTAGTCTTGCCTTATTTCTAACCACAGTTCCTTCTTCATTAAGCTTGTTTCTAAAGACCCATCAAATGCCAATAACTGATTGATGTGTTGGTCTAGGAACGAGATCCCAGACTGCATTTCTAGTAAACAGATTTAACTCTTCTTGCATGGACTCTATCCAACAACTGTTAGCCAACGCATCTTCAATTTTCTTTGGCTCTTCTTGGGATATAAAGGTTGCATGAAGAAGTTCTTTAATTATTTGCCCTCGAGTCCTTAGTGGTGCCGTAGGATTACCTATCACCGAACTGAGTGGATGCTTTTTGGACCATTTAAGTCTAGTATTAGGATGATGTCCACTGATCACTTGCACTTCTGAATCTTGATTCTTGATTAACTTATGTTTCTTCAAAGTGAGGGTGATGATATTGAGTCTCATGATGCTGCTCTTCAATATTCTCAACTGTGTGGGTTTGATGACCATCAACTGGTTGAGCAATGTTACGATCCTCAACTACTGGGTCCACTAGTTCCAGTTCAGGAGATTGAAGTGTTCTTGTAGATGGTGAAACTTCGTCTTCACTTTCATCCTGACTGTTATTGTTTAATTGTATTTCCTGAAATAGATCTGAGAGTTGATGAGTATTAGTTGCAACATCATCAGTTAAATCTTCGTCAAAGATAACATGAATTGATTCTTCAACATTTAGAGTTCTTTTGTTGAAGACTCTATATGCTTTGCTGATTGAGGAATATCCTAGGAATATACCCTCATCTGACTTTGAATCAAATGCAGTCAGATGACTTTTACCATTGTTGTGGATGAAGCATTTACTCCCAAAAATCTTAAAATATGATACATTAGGTTGTCTTCCATTCCAGATCTCATATGGGGTTTTAAAAAATTTTTTGCATATCATTGATCTGTTCTGAGTGTAGCAAGCAGTGTTCACAGATTCTGCCCAAAACCTTTGAGAAATTTTGGAGTCAGCTAACATGGTTCTCGCAGCTTCTTTAAGAGTACGATTTCTCCTTTCTGCAACACCATTTTGTTGTGGTGTTCTAGCTGCTGAGAATTCATGTTTGATTTCATAATGCTCTAAAAAGGAAGATAAAGTTTGATTGACAAATTCAGTCCCTCTGTCACTCCTGATTCTGTCAATCTTACTTGATCTTTCGTTAAAAAGTCTTTTAAAAATCTTGATTAGTTGAGAAGTAGTTTGATCTTTTGATTTTAAGAAAATGACCCAGGTAAAGCGTAAATAGTCATCAATAATGACAAGAGTATACCTCATTCCCCCTAAACTTGTTATTGGAATTGGACCAAATAAGTCCATGTGCAATAGTTCCAAGCAACGGGAAGATGAGTTATAACCTCTGTTTTTAAAAGATGACCTAACTTGCTTCCCAAATTGACAAGCTGAGCAAACTTTGTATTTGGAAAAATCAATTTTAGGCAGGCATGTTACTAGCTCGAGATTACTCAGACTGGCAATTGATTTGAAGTTAAGATGATTCAGTCGCTTGTGCCAAATCCAGTTGCACTTAGAATTTGAAGCTACGAGGCAAACTGGTTTTCTAGACTGAATATTCCAGCATACTTTATATGTGTTTCCATATCTGTTTCCTGTCAAAATAATGTTACCGGAGGCATCTTTAACAATGCAGTTTAGTTTTTGAAATTCAACAGAATGCCCATAGTCACACATTTGACTAATGCTGAGTAAATTATATTTTAGAGTTTCAACCAATAGAACATCTTGAATGGTAATGTAGCCGTGGATAATCTTACCCTTACCCACGGTCTTACCCTTTGAGTTTTCACCAAAAGTGATAGTGGGACCATGGTATTTAATGAGTTCAGACAGTAGTTTATCATTTCTAGTCATGTGTCTTGAGCATCCACTGTCTAAGTACCATGATTCCTCTTCCTTTTCCTTGATACCTGCTTCCTGCATTCACAAGGTTGAATAACTTTTGGTACCCACATCTATTTGGGTCCACGAGGGATTAATTCTTTAGGAACCCAAACCTGGAATACTTTAACCAGTTTATCAGTTTCTGTGTTCCTATAGGTACGTACTAAGTTAGATGCTCTAGATGGTGGACTGTGATGTGCTTGTGAAACTGTATGTTGTTTGCCTTTTCCAATGTCTTTGAAGTTTCTATATCGCTTTTGAACTGGACGTTGATTATGGTATTGATTTCTATTTCCTCTCATGGGATTAGGTTGATACATTAGTCTGTTTAGGACTTTTAGCAGTTTCTACCTTAGTTTCATGAGGTTTGAAGCCAATACCAAATCTTTTTCTGTTCATCTGCTCTATTTGCTGCCAAGTCATTAGGATAGGTTTTTCATTTTCATTTTCCCTAACTGCTCGTACAAATTTTATGTATTTGCCTTTGCACATGTTCAGTTTGGGTAGAGTACTTGATTCATCAGTTTCTACTGTCTTACCATATCCAAGACCAGTTTTGTCATAGAGAGGTCTTTGTGAATCATTCATTTCTGTCAACAGACTCGAAGATTTATTCCATGATCTTATTATTTTATCCATGTTACGTTTTTCTGTTGTAAGATTCATGATATCGATCTTGAGCTGTTCATTCTCCGTTCGGAGCACATCAATCTCTGTTTCAAGACAGTTTATCTCAACTGATTGTTCCCATGAGAGTTCAATTGAGTTATCTTGAAGATCCTTTTGCTTGGCTCTGACTTCATCGAATGCTATGGATAGTTGATGATACTCATTTGCCATATCATGAAGAGCTTTGATTAGTTCTTCTCTGGTAAATTCCTCAGAGCTAAAATCAAATACATGTTCACTAGTGGATGGAAGTTCATGATCATTTGCCATAAGACATTTGACCTCTTCTTCATCATCACTGGAGCTGGAGGAGCCATTTGATCCCTCTGAATCACTATCTGTTTCTGCCCACTTGGTTTTGCTGTCCTTTGCAACCAATGCTTCATGCTTCTGTATTGAGGTGTGTCTATCATTCCTTGAACTTTTTCTTTTGTCAAAGTTCTTTGGTTTGGGACAATCGGCAATGAAATGTCCTGTTTTCCCATAGTTGAAACAACTTCTTGGTTCTTCAACTGCTTCTTTCTTTTGTAAATTTCTTCTGTGTGATCCTTCTTGGTTTCTTCTAATGAATTTGCCGAACTTCTTCACAAACAAGGACATGGAATCACTACTCAGTTGTTCTGCTGACTTTTTTGATTTGGCTGGTGACTCAATTTTTACTGCGGTCAAGGCCTTGGTCAATTGTGAGGTAGACTGATCTTCCTCTCGAGTCTGCAACTAGAATTCATATGCTTTTAAATCTGCAAACAGGTCATGCAGCTCTAATTTATTCAAGTCCTTCGATTCTCTCATGGCTATTGTCTTTACATCCCATTCTTTAGGAAGGCCTTGAATTACTTTGAGAATAACTTCCCTGTTAGGATATGTTTTTTCCTAATACATTAAGCTCAATAACAATGCTGCTTACTCTCTCATCAAATTCTGTCATTGATTGTAACGCCCCGTTTTTATCTTAATTGATGTTATTTGTGATATTAAGTGATTTCAGAATTCGAGAGCCGAGTTTTATTAATCAGGGACCTTTTTTGCAATTTTCGGAAATTTCAGGGACTAAAACGCAAAATTGAGTTTTGTTATATATTTGGACTTTGACTAAGTCCTTGCATCACTCCATCATCCCCTCCACAACGTTCCTTCACCATTTTAGCGATCAAAAAGCTTCCAAGCTTTTGTGATTTCGATTCTAGCTCAATCTGTCTGATAGAATTAAATTCTGACTTGATATCTACGATCACAACTTCGAGTGCTCTGTTTGGATGTAAGTTTATCTCAATTCTGAGAGGTTTTAATTTTTGGATGTTGTTAGAATTAATTTATATTCGTAGAGGATGATTATTTAGATAGCGGTGGCAGTATATCAAAGACGGTTCGAAGATCTAACGACGATCATATTTGATATGAATTTTCTTATTATTTTCGAAAATCTGATTTTTGAGATGTGTTGGTATTGTGTTGGATATGATGTTTGAGGATTGGAATGATTATATTGAATTGATATCCTGCTGTCTGTGTTTCAGGTTTGATCAGTTTACAGCCGTTATGCCGTCAGTTTGAGTTTTGGATATCGTTTCGATGTTTTGATCGTGTCGAGTTTGATTGAGTTTTTGATGTCGATATTAATCTGTGACTTCTTCTGATAGATTGATTGGGAGTCCTTGGAGTTGTTAGAGTTGCAGCTTTTGTCGATTTGGAAGAGTTGAGCCGGTATAGTATCGATGTCTTTCTATATCGATTGATGAACTTGAGTTGATATTGAATTGAGGATTTATTGTTTTACAGATTGAAGAGTGTGAAGCAACGAGAAGAGGTATAAGACGACTTTGGAATGAAATAGGACGATTAACTTGAATCCGGATTGATTCGAGTGTCCTAGAAGAAATCACATATTGCATATTTATATGCTTATTAAACTTATGATTGAATTGATATTTGAATGCATGAGATTTCATATGCATTCATATTGAACCGATTGATTATTCATTTTGAATTAGATGATCTGGAGATTATAGTTGAGTGGCCTTGGTAGGAGATTTACTACAAGTGTCGATTAACTCACTATAATGCTCTAGAGTCTAGAGGATTAAAATATACCTCATCCATATCGAAAGGGGAGTTCGGTGTGATTGTTGGATATTTTAACCTCAGGATCCCAAACCGAAGAAAGAAAGAAGAATTCCTTTTGATTATCTGAGTCTGATAATCCAGAAGTTTTAAAGTCATGCATATCATTTTAACTCCGCAATTGAATGAATTATTTGAGGTATATGTGGAATTGGATTATATATCATGTTTTGATATATTATGTGATATTGTATGCTAGTCTCTTTTACTGAGAATACTATTCTTCAAACCGGATTATCCGGCTGTTGTCTTTGTTTGTATGTGTGTACTTGGCAACAGGTGGGGCAGGCGACCGAGTCAGAGGCAGCCCATGGCTAAATGGTTGAGGAGGATAGAGTGAAGCTTGGATGTTAGGAGTCGTTTATGTATTCGAACTCCTTTTTGTTTTTGAATAAGTCCGAATTAGATGGATTTTATGCATGTTATATTTGGAGGATTGTATAACTCTAGACCTTATCCTTTTGTATCTTGTCGAATGGAATATTCTGTTATTGTGGTATGGTTTGAATTGAGTTTGAATTGGAGAAAGAGAACCAGAATTTTTCTAGGTACAGAGCATCTCGCTCGATCGGTTGAATCTTAACGACTCGAGCGTGCAACCCCTGTACCGAAGGCAGAGGATAGGACATTTGTGTTCGCTCGATCGGTAAGATTTTACCGATCGAGCGGAGGCCCTTCTTTTTTGGGCAGTGGCTTTAGAATTTTTGGCCGCTCAATCGGTAAGATCTTACCGATCGAGCGAGCACCCCTTTTTAAAAAAAAAATTATGTCTTAATCCTTATTGTTTAATTGAGTTGATCAATTGCTTTACCCTAAGATTATGATTAGAATCCAGGCCTCACATAAAGTGATATCAGAGAATTAAGATCTTGGACTGAATTTAGAAGAGAGAGGGGTTTGATCGAGTCCGCTTGTATTGTCTTCTCGCATGTGTTTGAGTTATTTAATTGATTTATTAAATACGATGCGACCATTCTTTATTGATTGAGAATTATTTTAATTCCATGGTTATGTGATTTAATTTATAAAGCATGAATTGAATTGAGATATTAACTATAATCATTCATTGGATCCGAGTTCCATCTTTTGACTTGTGTTAGAAGATCAGAGGTTGTGGGGACACTGGAATTTTGAGATTGAGATATATGTGTCCTAATCCCTTTGATTTTAGATGGGTACTCGAAGAAGATTGAACATGAATACTCCGCCAGTTTTTTCCTACGACTGAAACTCCACCTGCAGTGACTTCTCAGAATGACCAGCGGCGATACGGTTGAGAATCAGATGGATGCCACGGCCTACCCCTATGGAAACCTTACTGAAGAGGTTTCAGTCTTTCCGACCACCGATCTTGAAAGGTACGGAGAATCCCGTGGATTGCGAGGGCTGGTTGGATGATATAGATCAGCTTTTTGATTCTCTAGACTATTCCGATGACCGGCAAAATTAGATTGGTTATTCATCAGCTGCCACGGAGTGGCTAAGAAATGGTGGACCTCAACTAAGAAAGCCATGGAGAACAGAGGTACGCTTATAAACTGGATTCTGTTCAAGACTGAGTTTTATAAACGATTCTTCCCAGTTTCTTACCATAAGGATAAGAATGCCGAGTTCGCAAATTTGAAGCCAAGGAAATTTGAGTATCGAAGATTATGTTACCAAATTTGACTGTCTATTGAGGTTTGCCTCCACACATTTCTGACAATGAGGAAGCGAAAGCTGACCACTTCATTAACGGTTTGAACCTTGATATCTTTGTTCTGGTGAATACCGGAAGGCCGAATAACTTTTCGATGCAATGGATCATGCCATGGGTGCGGAAGCTGGACTGATAAGATAGAAAGGGAATCAGTTTGCACCTTAGCAACAACAGAGGCAGTTTCAGGCCCAACCATCCCATATACCAGAATCAACCACCGACGGAACTGAACGGTTATATGGTACAAAACTCGCGCAGGCTAGCACGTGGAGAGTAAGCATGGTAATAAGAAAGAGATTACCTTTCGTCCCAGAGGGAAAACCATGTTTAAGAACTTGGGACATGCAGTTCATTCAAGTTCTTGGTGGCCTCGAAACAAGAACAGTTATAGTCAAGGTTCAGGTTCCTCTGGAGTACTTTTATGCTAGCCCAATGTGGGGAGGGTCATGCACCGCCGAGTGAACACCAGTGTTAGGGTGAATATTTGGGAATTGCCTATATTTGCTCAGCCAGACGGGGCATTTATGACTAGACTTTTGCATCCTCAACGGGGCCTCTGGACGCAAGCCCACCAGAGTGCGAAATGCTTATCGACAGTCATCTCAGCCGCAGAGGCAATTGAATGCCAATTCACTCTTTCCAACCTCAACAACAGAATCGTTCAAGGACCCGGCCAACCAGAATTGGATAAACCTCCTAAGACAGCAGGAGAGAGTTTGGCCACTGAATGAGCGATACAGGTATGCACGGCTGCACCTGATATGATGTGATTTCACGGGTAATTGTATGATCTTTGATTACTCATGCCCTTATATTTTGATAGATACAGGTTCTTCTCACTCTTTCATATCTGAGAAATTTGTGTT